>NW_027069589.1:731397-736627 GCF_002906115.3 Quercus suber | reverse complement strand
CTGATTTTGAGAGGAAGCCCTAGACATTTGATAATCAATTATTATTATTGAAACGGTGGAATAGAGGCGGAAAAAAAAAAAAAAAAACCTACAACAACAACAACAACAGAACATAATTCACCATCATAGCAAATTAATAATTCAATGTCATTATTATGGTTATTGTTATCATTAGCTTCTTTTTTTCTTTTTTTTTTTCTTTTTTTTTGAGAATTCAGAAATTTCATACTCGGATAAAATCAGAGCTAACTCCTCTGGTAGACTTTACAATCTGCAAATCATACAACAACAAAATACCAACTAGCACTCCTATTATAGACTGACTAAAGCAACTGCTTAATATATAGAAAGCACTAGTAAACATAATTGGCCATAAGAGTCATTAACATACTCATCTAGTGCTTAGAACTTTGTGAATAACAGCAATTTAAAAAGTGATTAATTAATTGTAAATTTTGAAACACGGTGGATCAAAATGATAGCAATTAGAAAGTTAAAGGGATTAATTTTATGTTTTGAAGCCTAAGAAATCAAAATGGCATTTGAACCTCAAATATATTTTTAATATGTTTAAAAAATATATACTGTTTTGAGAACATGATTGGTTTTAAACATATTATACACAAATGGTCCATCAGGACTATTATGAGTACAAGTTTTAACATACTGTAATGTCATTAATCAAAGTACAACCTTGGACAAAAAATTGCCAAAGGTAGAAGAGGTTTAAGATCCAATACGCCAATCTAGATTTTGCAAACTGTTTTACCTTACTAAAGCATTGAGGTCAGTAGACAGATTCATATTGATCATTTCAATTGAATCTTTTGATTCTTCTTCATAGCCCCCCTTCCTTTGAGATAATTCAATTGTCAAACACTCCTTGAGTTCTGACACTACTTGATCCATGGTTGGCCTTTTAATGGAAGTTGGAGATACACAAAGCATTGCTATTTCAACGGCTTTCAAAATGGAGTTAATGTTGTAATCTCCATAGAGTCTTGGATCAACAATATTTTCAATATCTCCTTTAGAAAGCATAAAGCTCACCCAGTGACTTATGTGACTCATCTCATGAGATCTTTCTATCACCGGCCGATTTGTGATTATTCTCAAAAGAACAATACCAAAACTGTATACATCACTCTTTTCTGTTAACCAATTTGATATAGAGTACCTGCAAGTAAATGTATGTTATCTTTACAAATATGCTGCAATGTGGTTCTAAATAAAGTTTCTAACGCTCTTAATCTCACAATTGTTTGGTCAATCGAAATAAACAAGCTATGTAACATAAGACCAAAATCCAAATCTTCTTTTTATTTTTCTTTTGAAAATTTTCCATAAAAATAATTTCAACCAATTTCATTTGGTTTTATTGCCAGATTTTTATTTATTTTAATTTCAGAATTGGTTACATTTTTTGAATTATAAATGTCACATTTTTTTTTAAATTAATAATTTTTTTATTAGGAAATCAATAAGTTATGAAGATAATAAGTAAATTAAATAACATAAATACTAACTCTGGGTCCAAATAGCCAGGGCTGCCAGCAACAACGGTTGATACGTGAGTGGTTCCATCAGTTGGTAAAATCTTGGATAGACCAAAATCAGCTAGTTTGGCTTGGAAATTTTCATTCAACAAGATATTTGTAGGCTTCACATCTCTATGGACTATAGGTGGCTTACAACCATGATGCAGATACTCCAATCCTAAGTTTCAGAGTCAGCAACATTTACATATAAGATGTAAGAATTATCCTTTTTTGTTAAGAAAATTATAAAAAATACTTGTACATATCAACTCTTCACTAACCTTGTGCTGTGTCCAGTGCTACTTGAAGTCTATCTTTCCAGCACAAGATTTTTACATTATTATCTGCATCTGTAAATAAAGCACCTTAACCTTTGTGGTTGTGTTATTCAAATTAAAATAATGTTGATCATTTGGTTAATAATGAAAGAAATTATAAAAAAAGGAAATTATATGTGCATCTTAAAATATACTAATTTTCTGTGTAAAATCATGTTGATGAGATAAAAATGTGGAGCCTTCGCTTCATACTCTAATTATGAACAAACCTGAAAGATGTGTTTCTAAGTCTCCATTAGCCATGTACTCATAAATAAGCCCCATTTGTGTTCCTTCGTAGCAATACCCGATAAGGCTAGTCAAGTTTTTATGATGAACTCTCAAAAGAAGTTTTACCTGTAATATATATGAAAAGTATCATCTTGATTTATTTAGTACAAAAACCTATGAATGTGCATGTGTGAAAGATCAAGAATGCTAAGTTATAGTTGCTTGCCTCTGCTTCAAATTGATGATACCCTTGAAATGAGGATGGAGAAAGTATCTTCACAGCTACTTGAGTGTCATCTATGCATCCATGGTAAACTGTTCCAAATCCACCTTTACCGATAGCCCTCTCAAAGTTGTTTGTAATTCTTTGGACATCAGAATATGTAAATTGTCGTTGTATCGACTCCAGAGATGGATTCTGGATGTTGGGTTTAGTATCTAATGTCACAATTGCAAAGATCATCATGAGAACAATACACTCATATTTCAGGAGAATGTTCTCCATGTCTACATGAAAGTTTATCTTATATTTAAAATTTAACCTTCTTGAGCCTTACGTTGTTGTTTTCTCCTTCTTAACACCCACAAGATGGCCGCAACAGTCAATGAGAGGATAAAGAATCCGCCAGTTGATGCTACTATTGGAATGATAATATTTTTCTTCTTTTTGCATAAACCAGATCCACAAAGATTTGAATTTTCACCCACACTAGCAACAACAGTATTGATGGCAACGATTTAAAGTAAGGCAATAACTATTTAAATCACTAACTTTTTTTTTTTTTTTTTTTCATTTGTGTCATAGAATTATATGCTTTAGCTTTTGTAGAGAAATTAGATACTTTATCCGAGACTAAATTGCAATTTGACCCTTAAAGTTTGAATTAAATTTGATTTTGTCCCATAAATTTGAAATTTTGATTCGTACCCCTAACACTACATACCATTTGAAACTTAACCCTTCTGCCCATATGTCGTGATGAGGTGTTCGTTATATGCCATCTCAAATCAAAACAAGGTAATTTTATGAATCCAGATTTCGAAATCTTAGGAGATGAAATTAAATTACCTCGTCATGGTGCATTAATTAGTGAAAGAACTTCAATCCAAACCATATAGAAAATTAAGGGTACGAATCTAAACTTTGAAACTTTAGGGGATAAAATTTAAATTACACTAATTTTAAGGGTGCAAATTACAATTTCATCCATACTGCTTTATGAAAATTAAATTTAGGAAAATTATGAAAATAAAAATGTCATCGTCTTTTCAACAAAAAAAAAAAAAATGTCATCGTCTTTGACAAAAACCATACCTTAACAGTAGTGAACCATTCTTTGATCTTTCAAGTAGTTCTGTTGGAATTGAACCATTTAGCTGGTTTCGCTCTAAATTTCTTCAAGGACAGAGTGAATAAGATTTACCTCTAGATATTTTAACCAAGAAACTTATAGTATAATATTACTCTAAAAATCCAAGTTACTTACAAGACCGTCAGGTACTGCAATTGTGAAAGAAAATCAGGTACTAATCCAGTTAAGCTGTTGTCTGATAGATCCCTAAAATGAAAAAATCAAGTACACTTCCTCATCATACAAATCATGGCACGAATTTGTTAATCATTTTCACGTTTCTACTTTTTTGTTGTAGTATATTGCAAATACTTACAAACACTGTAACATTACGAGATTTGATATATCAGCAGATATTTTTCCCGTCAATCCACTTGAGGACAAGTTCCTGTTTACATTTACATTATACCATAAGCTAATTAGGAGATAATTCAAGTGTGAAAGTCTTAAAGCATATAAGAAGGCGTAAACTTACAAGGATATTACTCTTGGGGCATTATAACCATCATAGCTACAAATTAGACCTTCCCACGAATATGCTTGTGGGGCACACGGATCTCCTTGCCAGTTTCTCTTTACTCCATAAGTTGACTTGATCTTTGTTATAGCACCAACTAATATTTTCAAATTGATGATCCAATTAAGTAAAATTCTATGGCAATTTTGCAAACAAGGATATGACACGAGACACAAGATAATGAAATGCATTGTGAAATGCTGGTGTGGAAGAACATACCATCTTCTTGGTCAGTTTCTGATTGCAATAGATTCTTCACTGAATATACCTCAATTGCATTGATGATGGGTGGAAGTGTTGAATTTTCAGTTTTCACGAGTGAAAAAACATATTTTCCTCCAGTACTAGTCAATGCAGCTTTGCTATACAAAGTGAATGTCCACAAATACTCTGGAACAAAAGGTCCATACCAGTGCTCCCCATTTAGTATAACGTTGAATGATCTGGACTGGTTGGCTTTTAGCTTTACAACTTCGGCAAAGTGCATGTAGATATAATATTTTGAAGTTGCACCCTCTGGCTCCAAGTGAAAGACCAAGGGAGCACTATCATTAATTGGTGTGGCAGCAGTACTCATGACAACAGATGGTGGCCGATAAGGATTGGAACTTGGGGATTCAATGGTAAACGAGGTATTAAGACCTGTCCACTCTTCGTACTTATAGGGCCACCAAATGCGATCATAAACATCGTATTTATACCTAAGTAAAACAATATATTTAGCATACTCCAGGAACTAATTGAATTTATATTCTGTTCGAAACAGGAGCTGCTCCACTTGGAACCCAGGGTGTTCAAATGAATCCCCTGAATTGGACCCAAAAAAAAAAAATTTATTATAATATTTTTTATCTTATTTTTCCTGTTTTGACACTTCAAATAAAAATTTGAACACCTGACCTTAAGCCTAAATGAAATAAACTTAAATATAATCATCTTAATTTTTAACATTATCTTGACATTTTTAAACACAAAGAAAAATCTCAATAACAAACTAAGTTGATCTAAAATTTGGGAAAAAAAATTTAATTAGCCCAACAACAAAACTAGAATTTGCTAATCTTAAACATTAGAAAAGCTCATTTAGATCTTAACAAATTTTATATAAATAAATTAAATGGGAAATTAGTGAATGAATGATTGCTTAATTATGTGCATTGAAACTGATGTTGCTAGTAGGATTGATAATGAAGACATTATACAACAATTTTAAAATATGAAACATCGTACAAGACAAATGTAAAACTTCATGTATTAAGATTTTTTTTTTTTTTT
>NW_027069589.1:717606-728576 GCF_002906115.3 Quercus suber | reverse complement strand
TTTTTTTTTTTTTTTTTTCCTTAGGGCTTTCTATAAGATTCTAATAAGTAAAAGTTTAATTTTTTTCGTCTACAATATCAACTTTAGATTCCATAATGATCGTCTACAATATCAACTTTAGATTCCATAATGATTTATCTCTCAAGAATAAATCTATAGAAGAACGTGAAATATGGGATAGTTAATTAATTGATGAAAAGAGAAAGTAAGAGTCTGTTTAGAATCTGCTTATTTTGCTGAAACTGAAAACTTTTTGCTAAAAATACTATAGATAAAGGTAAAAGTTAGCTGAAATAGTATAGTGGGGCTCATGAATAGTACTAAAAAATGCAGTGGAACCCATAAATAATAGCAAAAATAAACTGAATAGTAAAATAAAATACAGAAATCCAAGTTGTCTGGTTATTATCAACTTTATTTTTTATCCTTTCTAATCCACGTGACTCAAATGTAGGCACATATTACAAGCTTGTAACAATAATGCTTCTACATTTTGTAATAGGAAAATATTATACGAGCCCTCTTATCATAGGACATATTGAAGGTATACATAATGTATTGCAAGTTTTTGTCCGAGAGAGAGTGCTTAATTGTAGAGTTTAACTCATTGCAACTCGCAGAGAAAAGTAGTGAATAGTGATAGAGGAGATGGTATATATGTATATTCACTGATGGAGGAACTGAAATTTGAAATTAGACGTACTGACCATTTGTGTTACCCTTCTTATATTTCTAGATTTTATGATGAATTAGCATTGCTAAAAGTAGATTCTTAAAAAAAAAAAAAAAAAAAAAAAAAGGCATTGCTAAAAGTAATTACCAAAAAATAAAAAACAAAAGCCATTGCCAAAAGTCCCTTTCAAGCTCCAATTATTTGAGTAAAGGTCATTATGAGGAGACAGCCAATTTTGTTATATGTGTAATCATCCAGGTGCTCATTGGCTGACATGAATTGGAATATCGTTTTCTCTAGGTCTTCCGAGATCATTGTTAGGATCTCACTTTCTCCGTGGTCGATACTTCGTGGAAAATTCAGTCTTCAACTGTGCTTACACATACACCTATTAGTTATTTTCCATGCCGAGCAGAACCTTCTCAAATCCTTTTTCTATTTATTATGATATCAAATCCCATTAAACTTTAAGAATTTTATTCCAAATCCATCCAACTTTAGTTTGAAAATTTAAACCTTCTCCAAACCTATCTACTCCCTCGGTCCCACTTTGTTTGTCCTGTTTGAAAAGTCAAACTTTTTAAAGAAATATCATTTATTGTCTTGTCTATCTTTTAAAAATGTATAAGTTTTCAAAACTACCCTTAAATAAATTTATCAAAAAATAGTTTTAAAAATAAAATAGGAGTATAATAGGAACATTAGTAAATTAATGACTTTTATTTTTAGAAACAGGACAATATTTTGGGACATCTCAAAATAGAATAGAGGACAAACAAAATTAGACGGAGGGCGTATTTATCATACCATAAGTCGGTCAAGCAGATAAATTTTTTTATTTTTTATTTTAACAAATTGTTATGACAAATGGAGGAAGGGAATTTTCACCCTATTTCTCTTCATAAATAAGATTAGTCAATATCATTAAGATTCAAGACGTCTCTTAACAACTTGATAAATTAAGATTAACCTAAATTTAAAATTTTGAAATACACTTAAAAAAAAAATGAAATATTGTTTAACTAAAGCTTAGCATTAATAAGCCTTTTAGAGTAAATTTAAGTGGTTAGTCAATATCTCAGATCTACCCTTTAAGGATTACTTCACTAAAATTACTAAGTGTGTGTGACAGTTGAATTTTACACACCAAACCAGTAAATTCTGTACCGTACCAACTGATTTTGTTTATATTTGTGGTTTTGATACTTAGGCCGGTACAAAAACATTGTCATATCATGTTGATTTAAATATTGGCCGTAGATTGTTTCCGCATCAAAGTGAACAAGGTAAATACCAGATTTCAGCCGTTAAATTTAAATTGAACTAGAAAATAGAAAGGAAGAAAAAATCAGTCGCAGTGTGCCATCACGTCCCTTGATTGTTGTCACATTGTTAATTGCACCCTCCTTAGCCTGAGAATTGAGATTGGATGCAATTGCTATATGCAATTGCACCATGCAATTTATCCCCCTCCCCTCTCTCACAATAATTTTATACTATTCTTAGGTTGAGTTTGGATTGTACTGAAATTATTTCTCTTTTTGCATTTGGCATTTTTCTATGGGTCCCGTGCACTGTTTACGAGATCCGCAAGTATCGATTTCAGTAAATCTAACTTTAAAATTGGGTCCTACGGTACTATTTACACATTTAAAAATTATTTCGCTACAGTGTTTTCAGTTTCAACTTTCAGTAATAAGCAGTATCCAAACAAATCCTTACTTTTTTTTTTTCTTTTTTTTTTTTAATTTAGTGATTGAGAGTTAAAATTACTTTTTACAATTTTAAACCTCAATCATTCATAGTAATTACATTAAATAATTGCATCAAATAAGTACCTAATCTCAATCGTCATCTTGTGTTCCGTGCTTTTCTTCTACCGTTTTTTTCTTTTTCTTTTTCTCATTTTGTCCTGCCATTGCTCCCACGTCAATGATTGACAGACGGACAGAATTTGGAAAATAAGAAAAGTTTGAATCAATTTTTAAAACTATTCAAAACTTTATCCTTATCAAATCAGGCCAAGTCTTCAAGGCTTTAAGCCTTATTATGATTACTATTATTATTATTGGATTGAATGGATTAAGATTTGATGTATTAGGTGAGATATAGATTTATAATTTAAAAGACTCTTAAATATTTAGAACTGTATATATATAATTATTAATGGTAACTCTAAAGACTAAAATGCCACACAGGTGAGATATAGATTCTGATTACGTTGTTCACCCGTTCCATCAGATTGTAAATGATTACATACAATTCCAAAAAGTTCTCCTGTTTGTACTTTTGTTTGCAATTGGCATTTCCATTTTTTTTAAGGCAAGCTTATCCAAATTTTGTCTAGAATCTAGATGAGCGACGTCCATTGACTTGTGGAAAAAAAGGATAGGAGGTCAAGGAAAATGGAGGAAAAAGAAATATGGAAAGGAAAGAAAACTGTGTATCCTGTACAAAGCTGCAAGGGTTTCATCAGAATGTGATAAAGATTAGAATAGTTAAAACTAATCATAGATGATAGTATTTGGTTGTGTCTTGGATACCTACTTTCTTAATTTACATGTTTATTATCAATATTAATTCAATTATATATACAATAGCCTTCACATTTCTTTTTCTTTTTTTTTTTTTCTTTTTTTTTTTTGATAAGTAGCCTTCACATTTCTAAACATTATATGGTATCAGAAGCAAAATTGACCAACTTCAATCTATAAGTTAAATGACTTCCACTTCGTCTTCCTCAAACGATATACTGATTCCGAAACTTCATCAGTCATCTCCACAGACTTTACCACTATATACTACCTGACAACTATTAAGATTACAAGTGACAATTACCTCTTGTGTATTTACTATTTATAAAATGACAAAATTTCTATGACTATGAACTTGTTGATTGCTCAAATCCAAATCCACTATTCGTTATCAGCACTAAACGAATGTTATTCCCAATCCGGCCTTCACAAAATCGCAACTACAAGTTCAAATCATCATTGGTGCGTATATCATCTCTTTTAGAAATTTTTTTTTGCATGTAGTTAAATAATGTTTAACCTCTCGAGTCTTGAGACGTTTGACTGGCTCTAGTATACCTGCTCAAATCTCAATCTAGAACTTGAACAATGCAGATTTACCATTAGCTTGCCACTTAAAGGAAGGAAACTTGTCCACAGCTAATTATTTTCACAAATTATAGTGCTAGGTCTTGGTTCAAATTATAAATAATTTCGTCATTTGTGACTTGAATCACAACAAGTGTTGTTCCTGATTACTTCCTATCTCCCTTGTCCATCCACATGAACTTGACCTATTTCTTTTCCAATCCAAATCCACCCATTTGCCACTCCTAATTTTGGTTTTCAGTATTAGTAAATATCAATTAATACTGTTAGGTTCTAAGAAATTAGGAACTAATATATTAGAACTTCAATATGTATATGTTGGCAAACCATGATCAAAACGTTTAGTCTAGATTTAGGCTACTCAAAGTATGTGTATGTGTAAAGTTGGAATCAAGTAACTGCAGGAAATTACTATTCAATTTCTGCAAGGCTCAATCGATCAAAAATTAGACTTGGTCAATCGAAGCTCGTATAGATTGTTTTTCTGCAGAATTTTCCAACTCAGTCCAAGCCCGGTTTAAAGTGTAGGGTTTTATATTTTACTCCAAGTATAAAAAGAAAAAACCCTAGTCACGTTTTAGAGGTTGTTGATATACTGTGTGTGTGAATCTCTTGTGAGATCTAGATGTTAGGACATGTGATTCATGTTAGGAACATATGTCAACATTTTATGTAATTGGCTAATCCTTTGATAAAACGCACTTTACTTGTAATTGGATAAATCTAAGATGTGTTTAGTGCTTTAAGGAACCTTATTTCAAGTTTAAGTGTTAAAGTCATGCAAGTTTGTCCAAGAATCAAGTCAGAAAGTACAAGATTTTAAAGCTTGTAATTGGATAAATCTAAGATGTGTTTAGTGCTTTAAGGAACCTTATTTCAAGTTTAAGTGTTAAAGTCATGCAAGTTTGTCCAAGAATCAAGTCAGAAAGTACAAGATTTTAAAGCTTGATAGCTAGCATCTATCGAGGTTTAAAAGTTGTTAAAGCCCATGGCTTGACAGCTAGTTCAATAGATAGGGTATCTGTCGAGGTTTATGAAACTCAGTTTTTCAAGACTATGTTTCATCCAATCCGTGAATGTATGTTTGGGCTTTCTTTTCTCACAACCCTAAACATATATAAGAATTATTTTAAGGGCTGAAAAAGGTGACGACAAGTTGCACAAGAGCACAATTCCACAAGTGTGACAAGAAACCTAGTTTGCCCTAGTTTTTCAAGAAGTGGTTGTGTTTGTATACTGTAGGGTTCTGTGACCAAGCAACTTCATAATCTTCATCATCTAGATGAACTGAAGAACTTTGCAGCCAACATCCTCTCAAGTTGGTGATCAAGTTACATACTGGGATTCGTGCAATTGGTTAGTCACATACTGGGAGCCGTGCGTTGAAAAAGAAAGATTGTCATTACAGAACAAGTCCAATTGGGTATTGGGGTAAGGGTTCAACTATAAGTTAATATAAGGTACTAGGATTCTTTTACTTGTAATTGCTTGTTTTGATAATAGTGGATTCTCGGAAGTGGTGATCTTAAAATCACCCTGTGGGATTTTTGCCCTATAGGTTTTCCCCATTCATAAACAAAAAAAATCACCGTATCAATTTATTTTCCACTACATACTTTAGTTAATTGGTGATTTGTTTGTGCTGCCACGTATAATTGCATGTTAATTTGATTAATTAATAAACTTGGCTAATTAATCAATTAATTCATTACAATAGGTCAATACGTTTTTGGCCTATCACTAGAGGTATTTGCCTTCATACACACTTAAGGTTATCAAGATCAAGATTGATGTCGAGAGCGTGGTGATTGCTTCAGTTCCTGTTTCAAGAACTTAAATAAAAACACAAGTGGGAGTACTTGTCGTTGCTATGGATTAAGGAAAGAAGTAATCCATAGACTCAGAGTTGTCACATGGTTGTAGTAGTAAGTTTTCTACTCGAAGTAGCAATAGGATGTTAGTGGTCTAAGTCGCTATTGTAAAATTTCAATTCTTTCATAGTGGATCTGTTTTCTAATATGTGTATTATAGAAAAAGAAGAAAACATCATATTAAGATTTGGAAATTTCAAATAAGTTCGTGTAAATGCTCCGGTAAAATTGATTTATTATAATTTTTTTTTTTTTTTTTTTCCTTAGGGCTTTATATAAGATTCTAATAAGTAAAAGTTTAATTTTTTTCCTTCTACAATATCAACTTTATAATTCATAATAAATCTATAGAAGAACATGAAACAGGGGATAGTTGATTGATTAATGAAAAGATAAAGTAAGGGTCTGTTTGAGATTTGCTTATTTTATTGAAACTGAAAATTTTTTACTGAAAGTATTATAAATAAAGGTAAAAGTTAACTGAAATAGTACAGTGAGACTCATGAATAGTACCAACAAGTGCAATAGAACCCATAAATAATAGCAAAAATAAGCTGAATAGTAAAATAAACTGACTTTTTAATTTTTGCTAAACACACACTAAATGTAAGGATAACTTGTAGGGACAGCTTATAGTGAAAGCAATTTAAATAATTTTAATTATTAGCACCATAACCGATGAAAGAAATAGGCACCAATACAGTCCTTGTAAGAAAGGATCATCCCCTTTCTAATGAAATGCAGAAAATCCAAGTTGTCTGGCTATTAAAAACTGTTAGGTTCTAAGGTCTTAGGATTTTATGTATTTAGAACTCTAATTTGTAATGTTGGCAAACCATGATCAAAACAATGTATTTAGTCTTGTTTAGGCTTGCTCAAAGTTGGTTTATTATTGTAAAGTTGAAATCGAGTGGCTGCAGAAGTTCTTGGGACTTTCGGCCTAGCTCGATCGATCAAAGAATAGACTCGATCGATCGAAAATCGCACAGGTTGATAATTCTGCAGAATTTCCAACTCAGTCCTACTTCATTAAACGTTTAGGGTTTTATGTTTTTACCCTAGGTATTTAAACAAAAACTCTAGCCACGTTTTTAGAGTTGCTCCCGTTGTATTGTTGCTCATACATTGCTGTTTTGTGTAAATCTCTTGTGAGATCTAGAGGAGCTTTTCTTTACACAAAGCTTAGGGTTTTCAAGTTAGAGATAATATCAATATCTTGATGATCAACTTGGTTGCTGCCATTGAAGCTTAAAGAATATCAAGCGGGGGTACTTGTAGCTGATTGGAGAATCCAAGAAAGAAGGAGTCCGTGGATTCGGAGCTTGCACGTGGTCGTGTCAGTAAGTTCTACTGGTGGGTAGCATTAGGAAGTCAAGCGGGGAGCTTGTAGTCCTTCTGTATGAACTTCGATTCTTTCGCATAGTGGATTCAGGTTTACCTTGAGGATAGTTAGGTCAAATCTTCCTCAGGTTTTTACCGTGTGGTTTTATGGGTCATCATATCTTGTGTTCATTTATTTTCCGCTGCTTTATATCTTGATATGATTATTTGATTGCTTTAACCTAGAATTGCATAATTTGACTAAGTAACAACTTGGCTAATTAATCTAAGCTAACTAATCTGGTTGTTTTTAAAGGGTCTAAAACCGTTCAAAAACTTTATTTTTTATCCTTTCTAATCCACGTGACTCAAATGTAGGCACATATTACAAGCTTGTAACAATAATGCTTCTACATTTTGTAATAGGAAAATATTATACGAGCCCTCTTATCATAGGACATATTGAAGGTATACGGAATGTATTGCAAGTTTTTGTCCGAGAGAGAGTGCTTAATTGTAGAGTGTAACTCATTGCAACTCGCAGAGAAAAGTAGTGAATAGTGATAGAGGAGATGGTATATATATATATACACTGATGGAGGAACTGAAATTTGAAATTAGACGTACTGACCATTTGTGTTACTCTTCTTATATTTCTAGATTTTATGATGAATTAGCATTGATAAAAGTAGGTTCTCAAAAACAAAAAAATAAAAATAAAAATAAAGAAGCATTGCTAAAAGTAATTACCAAAAAATAAAAAAACAAAAGCCATTGCCAAAAATCCCTTTCAAGCTCCAATTATTTGAGTAAAGGTCATTATGAGGGGGACAGCCAATTTTGTTATATGTGTAATCATCCAGGTGCTCATTGGCTGACATGAATTGGAATATCGTTTTCTCTGGGTCTTCCGAGATCATTGTTAGGATCTCACTTTCTCCGTGGTCGATACTTCGTTGCAAATTCAGTCTTCAACTGTGCTTACACATACACCTATTAGTTATTTTCCATGCCGAGCAGAACCTTCTCAAATCCTTTTTCTATTTATTATGATATCAAATCCCATTAAACTTTAAAAATTTTATTCCAAACCCATCCAACTTTAGTTTGAAAATTTAAACCTTCTCCAAACCTATCTATTTATCATACCATAAGTCGGTCAAGCAGATAATTTTTTTTTTATTTTTTATTTTAACAAATTGTTATGACAAATGGAGGAAGGGAATTTTCACCCTATTTCTCTTCATAAATAAGATTAGTCAATATCACTAAGATTCAGGACTTTTAACAGCTTGATAAATTAAGATTAACCTAAATTTAAAATTTTGAAATACACTTAAAAAAAATTGAAATATTGTTTAACTAAAGCTTAGCATTAATAAGCCTTTTAGAGTAAATTTAAGTGGTTAGTCAATATCTCATATCTACCCTTTAAGAATTACTTCACTAAAATTAATAAGTGTGTGTGACAGTTGAATTTTACACACCAAACCAATAAATTTTGTACCGTACCAACTGATTTTGCTGATATTTGTGGTTTTGATACTTAGGCTGGTACAAAAACATTGTCATATCATGTTGATTTAAATATTGGCCATACCAAGATTGTTTCGACCATATCAAAGTGAACAAAGTAAGTACTAATATCAGCCGATAAATTTGAATTGAACCGGAAAATAGAAAAGAAGAAAAAATTAGCTACAGTGCCATCACGTCCCTTGATTGTTGTCACATTGCTGATTGCACCCTTCTAAGCCTGAGAATTGAGATTCCATGCAATTGTTATGTAATTGCTGATTGCTGATTGCTGATATTTGTGGTTTTGATACTTAGGCTGGCTGTAAAAAAACATTGTCATATCATGTTGATTTAAATATTGGCCATACCAAGATTGTTTCGACCTTATCAAAGTGAACAAAGTAAGTACTAAATATCATCCGATAAATTTGAATTGAACCGGAAAATAGAAAAGAAGAAAAAATTAGCTACAGTGCCATCACGTCCTTGATTGTTGTCACATTGCTAATTGCACCCTTCTAAGCCTGAGAATTGAGATTCCATGCAATTGTTATGTAATTGCACCATGCGATTTAGCCCTTCCCCTCTCTCACAATAATTTTATATTATTCTTACTCTTTTTTTTTTTTTTTTTTTTTAATTTAATGATTGAGAATTATAATTATTTTTTACAATTTTTAAATTTCAGTCATACATAGCGATGGCATCAAGTGAGTGTGAGTACCTAATCTCGATCGTCATCTTCGTGTTCCGTGTTTCGCTTCTACCATATTTTTCTTTTTTTGTCCTGCCACTGCTACCACGTGAAGGATTGACAGACGGACAGAATTTGAACATATGAAAAGTTTGAATCAATTTTTAAAGCTATTCAAATTTTTCCTTATAAAATCAGGCCAAGTCTTCGAGGCTTTAAGCCTTATTTTGATTACTATTATTATTATTATTATTTGTGGGGGCATTTCTTGCCCTTGGACTTGAAGCAAAAAATGCCCCACAATTATTATTATTATTATTGTATTGAATGGATTTAGATTTGATATATCAGGTGAGATATAGATTTATAATTTAAAAGACTCTTTTTTTTTTTTTTATAATATAATTTAAAAGACTCTTAAATATTTAGAAATGTATGTATATAATTATTAATGGTAACTCTGAAGACTAAAATGCCACACAGGCACGTGCTTTATATATATATATATATATATTTATGAGGTATGGTATTTTATTTATTTTTAAAATATATCAACTTATGGCGTTCGTTTCTAATGATAATTCTTTATCATCATACCAAAATACCAATCGGTTTTTTGTGTAGGTAGAGATTGAACTTAATATTTCATATACAACCATTTGGGCTAACTAAAACCCACTTTAGTATTAATTTGCTTTGAAATATGAGTTATGTTAACGGATGTCCTTAGGACAATTATTAATAAACCATAATAGGAAAGTTTTAACACCGCTTTCACGGGAAATATAAAAAGATGTCAACAACATATCTATACTATTATTTAAGGGGCTTACCCTGTTTGGACCGATTTTTTTTTTTTTTTTTTTTTTGTTCCAAAATACCCCTACACCCCTAGATTTAAGTGGAGACAAAACTAAACGATGGTATGGTAAAAATACATGTCTAACTTGCACTAAAATATTGCCTACAAAATATGAACACTCTTCCACTAACCCACTTCTTCAAAGTAACTATATGTTTATTGTTTTTTTTTTTTTTTTAAGGAAAAAAGAAAAATAAGTTAAACAACTCACATTGCAAAAAAACACTCCATGTTTATCCAAAAACAAAACTAAATATCAAAAAAAAAAAAAAACCTAATATTTATTGTAGGGTCAGTTTTAGCGGCCCAAGCCCAAGGAGGTATGGATTCGGAGCCCACCGAGCCCAAAACAATAAATTTTGTAGAGAGTGGGTGAAAGGACTAGGCTAATAATGAAAATAACAGTATTAAACAGCAACACCAATGAAAGGAATTGAATTAATGTGCTCTCGGACTAATATGAGTACTCTGTCCGAAGAGATGTTTTTCATTGATCATCTAAGGTCACAATTCCTGGGGCTACAACCATCTAATATATCCTTTTTCTCTCCTGTTTTTCGATCCCCCCCTATCAGAGGCGCCCTTCCCTTATATAGCATTGTCTTCTTACATCTCCTCCGTCCACTTGTTTATCATCCAGGCACCCACTTGAGTGCATGTCCCATCATCCCACTTTTAGCCTTATATGAGTGGCGGTAGCTGAGAAAGCACTGTTCAGGGGTCCTATCCACATAAATGCGGCCAAGAAGGTAGGTGCAGTGCATTAAATGTGGTGGTTGAAGTACGCATCCTCGATACTTCTCTGCTCCCGTCATCTTTATGCGTGTCCGAAGTTCCTCCCCCTCTTGACACTTGTCAAATAGATCACCTGAACCTCCCATGCTCCTGCTGGGTCACACCTCTTCGGATC
>NW_027069589.1:577447-708316 GCF_002906115.3 Quercus suber | reverse complement strand
AGATCCCAAAACACACACACACACACACACACACAAAACAAGTCTAATCAATTTTATATTTCAAAAATAAGTTAAGACAGGTTAGTAAGCATACATTAACACATGTACCTGCACATGTATCAAAAGTAGTAAAGAATATTGTGTGTTATGTGTGAAAAACATCGCAAGATTGCAAAGTGTTTACAGGTTATGATGATTTGAGGTATGAGAAAATCACTTTAACTCACACACAATTATAATTGTTTGATGGGGATTATCACCTTTAAGATACATCCTATAACTCCCACATCTCCTAGAATACATGCTTGCAATCATATATAAAACATTTTGATCTTTTTGCTTTTTATTTTTCTTTTAAGCAAACCATGCATGGGCATATATGAGATAGAAAAGAAATACCCAATTATGTTAAGCATTTGACATTCCACTTTTACTATGCTGAAGCATACAAATGTCATTTCATGATTGACGGGCAACAGTGGTGAGATGGTTATTTATGCTTTTCTCTTAGAATTTTCTAGTCCTTCCTGTCCAAAAAAGTGATATGAGTGTTAAATATAAAAGATTATTTAACCTTACTCATCACAAACACAAGCCACAAAGCTCACTTACTTAGTTATGCATAGAGATCCTCATCTAAGCTACAAAAGATACGAAGTTTAGAAAAATTTGTTTCAATGGCCATCCAAGGTACACAAGTACCAATGTACACAAACACACATTGTTTTGTATTTTTATGATTTTTCAATTTTTTTTATAATTTTTATATGAAAAATAAAATAAAAGAAAACAGAAAAGAAAACAACCAAAAACATGCTTAACAAAACAAAGAAATGCATAAAACCAGACTAACTCAAAACACAAAAGCAAAACACACAAGTAATACAAAATCAAAAACAAGAAAGGGAGAGAGAAAAAAAAAATGACAGAATCACTTCGACCACTTTTTTCTTCCACTCCTTGGAAGAACTTTTCCATTTAGCAAACCCTTGATCCAGCGGTGAGGGGGGAGGATTAAAACCGTTCAAGTTCCAAAGAAACATGAGGGCTTTGAGAAGATCTCCAAAAGGAGCAAAGGATGGAGGAAACTGATTCTAGTTTCCCGATGCGATCATGCTGTTGCTTTATTGAGTGGCTAACCACTTGTAGCAATTAGGTTGAGTATGTCCAGTTGCGACACAGTGATGATAGAAATTCTGCTTTTTTCTATTTGGGTTTTTGAGTATTTCTCTTCTTAGCCCTAGGGTTCTTGACCTCTTTCTTATCAAGTTTAAGGGGTGCTCCTAAGATAAATTTACCCTTGCCTTTGTTTTCACTAGCTAATTCATTTTTAATATCATTGTTCTCAGTTTCAACATTATTAGCAATAGGAACAAAAACAGTAGTACTAGTAAAAGCAATACTACGGGAAGAGAAATCATACCCTAAACTAGTTCGATCGGAAGCAAATTTCTGAAAACTGAGCATCTCATCGAGCTTAGCACTTGAAGTCCTTTCTAGCTGAGTTCTAACTTAGAACAGTTCTGTCTCAAGCTTCTTGATCTTCTCAGCCAAGAAATTATTCTCAAAACTCAGTGCTCCAATAGCCTGATTAGCTTCATCAAACTTTGTAGAGATTTCTTTATACAACTTCTCATGCTTTTTGGAGACCCTGTATAACTTTTTCATAGGCTGTGTGGATGTCATCTTGTTCATCCATCTTTTCAAACTTAGACATCACCAATTCCTCTTCTTCATCCACATCTTCAACAATCCCTTCAGTAGGATTTACAATGGCAGTGAAGGCATTTAGGATTCCATCATCCTCATTATCAGAATTATCCTCAGGCTCAGTGTCGCTTAATGTAGCAGCAAGTGCCTTGCTCTTCCCAATGGTCTTGAGATACATAGGGCACTCTTGTTTCATGTGACTGAAGTCTTAACACCCAAAGCACTTTGTTCCTGAGGGAACAGTGTACTGACCACCATCCCTAGCATCATTTTTCCCTTTATCTTGGTTCTTGAACTGTGAGGAACTGGATTGCTTTCGGTCCTTATCAAATCCTTTCGCGTTGGCATTCTTCATAAACTTCTTGAATTGCCTCATGATATAGGATTTCATTTTAGAATTTTCATCATCTGAAGACTCATCCGTGTCACTACTCTTGGCTTTCAAGGCCATACTCTTGCTTTTGTTCGATTTCCCGATCCTTGTCAAACCCAACTCATAGGTCTGCAGATTGCCAACCAGCTCTGTCAAAGGAATTTTGTCAATATCCTTTGATTCCTCAATCGCGGTGATCTTGGCATGAAATCTCTCGGGTAGAGATCTGAGCACCTTTCTCATAATCTTGGGTTCAAGAATGGTTTCCCCAAGATTAAAGGCTGAGTTCACTATGTCCTTGAGCTTGGCATAGAATTCATCGAACGACTCATCCTCCTCCATCTTGATCTCTTCAAAGCTGGTAGTAAGCCTCTGAAACTTTGAATCCTTAACAGCCTTGGTTCCTTCATAGGTTGTCTGGAGAATGATCCATGCTTCCTTAGTAGTTTCAGTAGAAGATATCTTCTTGAATTCCTCATTCGTGACTGCACTAAATAAAGCATTCAATGCCCTGCTGTTGAAGTTTGCCGCCTTGATCTTAGCATCATCCCAATCGGTCGGCGCTTCTATAGGCTTGGTCCAGCCTATCTCCACAACTTACCACACTTTCTTATCTAAAGATTGCAAGAAAGCTCTCATGCATACTTTCCAATATACATAATTAGTGCCATCAAATAAATGAGGTATAATAAAAGAATTGTTTAACAACTCTACCAAATGGGGCCTAAAAGTTTTAATTTTTTTTCGTCTACAATATCAACTTTAGATTCCTTAATGATTTTTCTCTCAAAAATAAATTTATAGAGAAACGTAAAACAGGGGATAGTTGATTGATTGATGAAAGGAGAAAGTAAATATAGGGACAACTTTTAAGGACAGCTTGTAGTGGAAGCACTTTAGATGATTTAAATTATTAGCACCATAACCAATGAAAGAAATAGGCACCAATACAGTCCTTGTTATGAACGTTATTTTTTATCCTTTCTAATCCACATGATTCACATGTAGGCACATATTACAAGCTTGTAATAATAATGCTTCTACTTTTTGTAATAGGAAAATATTATATACGAGCCCTCTTATCATAGGACATATTGAAGGTATACAGAATTTATTGCAAGTTTTTGTCCGAGAGAGAGTGCTTAATTGTAGAGTTTAACTCATTGCAACTCGCAGAGAGCAGAGAAAAGTAGTGACTAGTGATAGAGGAGATTGTGTATATATATATATATATATTCACTGATGGAGGAACTGAAATCTGAAATTAGACGCACTGACCATTTGTGTTACCCTTCTTATATTTCTAGATTTTATGATGAATTAGCATTGCCAAAAGTCATTACCAAAAAGTAGAAAAAACAAAAGCCATTGCCAAAAAATGAAAAAAATCCCTTTCAAGCTCCAATTATTTGAGTAAAGGTCATTATGAGGGGACAGCCAGTTTTGTTGTATGTGTAATCATCCAGGTGCTCATTGGCTGACATGAATTGGAATATCCTTTTTTCTAGGTCTTCCGAGATCATTGTTAGGGTCTCACTTTTTCCGTGGTCGATACTTCGTGGAAAATTCAGTCTTCAACTGTGCTTACATTTACACCTTCTAGTTATTTTCCATGCCAAGCAGAACCTTCTCAAATCCTTTTTCTATTTATTATTAAATCAAACCCCATTAAACTTTAAGAATTTTATTCCAAATCCATCCAACTTTAGTTTGAAAATTTAAACCTTCTCCAAACCTATCAATTTATCATACCATAAGTCGGTCAAGCAGATAAATTTTTTGTTTTTATTATTATTATTTTTTTAACAAATTGTTATGACAAATGGAGGAAGGGAATTTTCACCCTATTTCTCTTCATAAATGAAACTAGTCAATATCACTGAGATTCAAGACTCTTAACAGCTTGATAAATTAAGATTAACCTAAATTTAAAATTTTGAAATACACATAAAAAAATTGAAATATTTTTTAACTAAAGTTTAGCATTAATAAGCCTTTTAAAGTAAATTTAAGTGGTTAGTCAATATCTTGGATCTAACCTTTAAGGATTACTTCTCTAAAATTACTAAGTGTGTGTGACAGTTGAATTATACACACCGAACAAGTAAATTCTATACCGTACCAACTGATATGGTTGATATTTGTGGTTTTGATACTTAGGCCGGTACAAAAACACTTTTATGGGAAATATAAAATGTTGTCAACAACATTTTTTGTTTAATCATTCTGCTGGTAAAATGTTTCTAAAAGTAGTTACCTAGAGCATTAGTTAGCATTTCCCTAAATATATTTGATTTCTTAAGTTAAACCAAAACTACTTCATTCTCAAAAAAAAAAAAAAAAAAAAAAAGAGTAAAAACGGAAACTACTTTATTTATGTATTGATTACATGCATGAAATATATAAAATAAAACAATTAATTTCAACGATATTTTACCGCCTAGAATGGTGATCACGGATGCTTCCCCTCTCTGGTCCTTATTCTGTACGTACTATTATTGATTCTGATTTACGTTGTTCACCCGTTCCATCAGATTGTTAATGAATAATGATTACATACCATTTCAGAATGTTCTCTTGTTAGTACTTTTGTTTGCAATAGGCATTTCCATTTTTTTAAGGTAAGCTTATCCAAGTTTTTGTCTAGATGAGTGACGTCCATTGACTTGTGGAAAAAAAAGGATTGGAATAATTACGTTGTGTCAAGGAAAATGGAGGAAAAGAAACAGGGAAGGGAAAGAACTTGGGATTTGTTCTTTCCTTCCACTATAAAGTGCTTAAGCTTCAACAGTAGTGCTAGAAAATGCTTGTCAAGAACTTTATGAGGATTGATTGTGTGCTTCCAAATCCAAGGGCACTTCCATGGTAGTAGGCTCACTTGTATTTGTAGCCTTAAAGTCCAACCCATGTACTAAACAGAATATGGGCCAAAGACCCAACTCTTGTTGTATAGTAATTGTGGGCCAAGAGCCCAATAGCTTATAAGACCAAAAAAAAAAAAAAAAAAAGAATTAATACTTGTTTCGGCTATGCCCAATAATGTGTGTATTTTTTATTTTTTGCCAATTCAAAGTCTTTTTTTTTTTTTTTTTTTTTTTTTGTGGAGAATGAATTCAAAGTTTGTGATTGATCGAATATTAAAAAAATAGCCCTCAACAATGAATACTTCCTTTGGTTACTTTTTGGCCAATTCTGAAATTGAAGAAATGGGTTACCAGACGTTGACAATGGCTTTCCTTTCACAATGCTCGTACCCAATTTGAATTCCAATATTTTCAATATGCCAAAAAGTTAGAACATGAAAAATATATGCTGAATTTAATAATTTATTATATAATCCTGAGTTTGACATTCAAAGCCACAATGCACATCACAAACAAATTGTTGATCAACACCATCATAGCTACAGGTTATAACACAGTAATGTGGTTACCAAGGTTGTTAAAATCGCGATCTGGATTGTAAAATTACACGATTTTACGATCCCACCTCACAAAAAGATCAAAATCGTAGCAGGATCGCAAAAATATTAGGATCGTAGGTAGGATCGTACGGGATCCTACCGATCCTACCATTTGGGATTTTTTTTTTTTTTTTTTTTTTTTTTTTTTTTTTTTTTTTTAAGTGGGCTTCATTTGGGTCATTTGGGTAAGTCCAGTATGATAACCCACGGTCCACCTAAAGGTCCTAAACCCACAAGCCCATCAGAACCCAATAATAGATTGAACCAAATTTACCCCTATCTTAACATTAAATCTCAAAAAAACCTTTAGTATTAAGTTAAACATTTTCAAAACCTAAATAGTTCAAAAACACTAAGCTCCAGCAGACCAGCACCTCTGTCCTGCGCCTCCACAGTCTTTGTCAAAAACCCAACCCCTCTCAGCCCTCTCAATGGTGAGCCATCGCTTTAAAACCTAAAATATTTAGAAACAATCAGTGCTAGCACCTCAGTCGGCGCCTCCTCAATCCTTTGTCAAAAACCCAGCACTCTAGCCCTCTCAATGATGTTGCCGTGAGCCATCCCAACGCTGCCTTTGAGCTTTCTGGTAATTTGCTTTAGTAGTTAGTAGTTTATCATTTATTTGTACTTTGATAGCTTGATTCTAGATTGTTGTGTTGTTACTTGTGTACATGATTTTGACAAAAATTTTAAGGTTTTTTTTTTTCTATTTTGTTAACTAAATTAAGTAAAATTTGAAAAATTATGAAACAGGATCTTCAGTATTTGATTCTTTGAGAAATATTAGTAAACACAATTAGTAGTTTAGAATTGCACACAAACTGTTTGATGAATTTTTTGTGTGATTTTTTGAGCATGCTCTGTATCTTGGTGTCTTTTTTTTACAGCTCTGTACAAATATACAATGTCTACTTTGGCTAGAAAGAAAATTAAGCGAAAAAATGCACCAGGAAATAGATCTGACCTGGGATGGGAACATGGTGTTGAAGTAGGTTCAAGGCAAGTTCAATGTAATTATTGTAAAGAAATTCATAGTGGGGGTATATATCGGTTGAAGCATCATTTAGCTGGGACTAGGAAAAATGTTTCAGCTTGTCCCAGTGTACCAGAAAAGGTGAGGGAAAATTTTGTGGCTCTTTTGTATGCCCAAGCTGAAGCATCTATAAAAAAGAAAAGGTGGTATACTATAGAAGAAAAGGATGATGGCAGTGATGATGAATTAGTTGAAGTACAACAACTACATTCATCAAAAGGGAGGGGCAGACACATAGGCTCCATGGATAAGTTTGTTACAAAAAAAAAAAAGCAAGTAACAATGAATCATGTGTTTAAAAAAGGAGAACATGATCTAGTGATCCAACAAATTGCTAGATTCTTCTACACTAGCGCCATCTCTTTTAATTGTGTCAAAAATCCGGAGTTTCTACGAATGATTGATATGATTTCAAGATTTGGAATTGGCCTCAAGCCTCCTTCCTATCATGAGATTAGGGAGACATGCTTGAAGAAAGAGGTAGATTTTACACAACAAATGCTTGAAGAATATAAGGTTGAATGGAAAAAAACAGGTTGTTCAATTATGTCTGATGGCTGGTCTGATAAGAAAAGGAGATCCATTTGTAATTTTTTTGTGAATAGTCCCAAAGGAACCATTTTCCTATACTCTATAGACACATCTGACATATCTAAAACAGCTGAAAAAGTTTTTCAAATGTTAGATGAAGTTGTGGATAGGGTTGGAGAGGAGAATGTTGTGCAATTGGTGACTGACAATGCTGCAAACTACAAACTAGCTGGAGAGATGTTGGCGCAGAAGAGAAAGTGCTTGTTTTGGACTCCATGTGCTGCCCATTGCTTGGATTTGATGCTTGAGGATTTTGAAAAAAAGATTAAGGACCATAAGTACACAACTACAAAGGGGAAGAAGAATACAACGTACATATATTCTAGAGCTATGCTTTTAAATTGGTTGAGGGATTTCACTAAAGGGAGGGAATTGATTAGACCTGCTGCCACTAGATTTGCAACATCATATTTGACATTGTCATGCCTTAATGAGTTCAAAGGAGAATTGATGACAATGTTTTCTTCTGAACAATGGAGGGGTAGTAAATTTGCAAAAACAAAAGAAGGGAAAAGAATTCATGCCATAGTTATGGATAACAATGGCTTTTGGCGACTTGTTGTCAAATGCTTGAAGGCTGCAATACCCCTTTTAAAGGTACTTCGCATGGTTGACTCTGATACACCTCCAATGAGATTCATTTATCTAGAAATGTTAAAAGCAAAAGAAGAAATACAGAAAAATTTCAATAATGTTCAAAAGAGGTAACCATTTTATTTATATCTTCCTTAAATTTACATTTGTTTTTAATTCATTAGCTTATTAAATATATAATCTTTTTTTTAATATAACATCCACTATTTTAAATTGTAGTTACAAAGAGATATGGGATATTATTGACGATCGATGGGAAATGCAACTTCATAGGCCTTTGCACGCTGCGGGATACTATTTGAACCCTTCTATTCATTATGATCCTTCTTTTGATCCGGGTTCAGATATTAAATTAGGACTATATACGTGTCTTCAACGAATGGTTCCAGAAGTTAGTGATAGGAAAAAAATAGATGTCCAACTTGAAAAATTCAAACAAGCAAAGAGACTCTTTGGTATTGAAGCTGCCATCCTAGCCAGAAATACTAAACAGCCAGGTAACAATTTTGTTTTTCGTTTCTTGTTTTACATTCAAATTCATTTTTTTTAGTTGTAGATTATATTCTTAAGACTAAGATATTATAATTCATATATGTATCAGCTGGCTGAGTGGTGGGACTCATATGGAGATGACTGTCCTGAATTGAAAAAATTTGCTATAAGAATATTGAGCTTAACATGTAGCTCATCTGGTTGTGAAAGAAATTGGAGTGCGTTTGAAATGGTAAGACCAAATGACTTTGGTATATTATGACAAGATGATTTTCCATTTTCTTTCTTAGTAAAAGTTTGTTTCTTCCCCCCTCCCCTCAGTTTGAGAATTCTCAATTAAAATTGTTACAACTATAGGTACATTCAAAAAGGAGAAATCGCTTACACCAGAAAAAAAATGAATGACTTGGTCTTCGTTATGTACAACTTGAAGATAAAAGAGAAAAGAGCTAAACCATTGAGTACAAAAGAAGAAATTGGTTTGGAGAATTTGTCTTCTGTTGATGAGTGGTTAGCAGCAAATTCAGAAGATTCAGAAGATGATAGTGCTGATTTTGATGAAGTCAATGAAGGTATTAATTTATAACTTTAAAGCCTTCCTTTATAGCTAAAATTTTGTACAAGTTACCTATGTATAGTTTGAATGTGTGACCACTAATTGCTAATTTATATTTGTATACTTTACTTATCAAAAAAATTTGTATATTTTGGTTATCAATATTAGGTGATGATGAGGTTTCAAGAGTTGCTGCCAAAGGAAAAAGTGTGCTAGTTCATGATGTTAGTGATGAATATCATGAGAATGATGATGGTTCTAATGATGATAATAGTGATGGGCCCCCACCTGGATTTGAGAGAGTTAGGGATTTCGAGGATTACGCCATGGATGTTGATAATAGGAAGGATATAGATCATGATATAAGATACGACAATGACACTGATTAGATTAGAAGAACCTTAGAATGAGAATTCTCTTTTGTTTATCATATTTGTAATTAGCTAATTTACCTTAGAATCTTAGATTGAGAATTCTCTTTTGGATTACATATTGTAAATTTGTAGTTAGCTAGTTTTTATATGCTAACTAGCCTAACTTATTTTGGATTTGGAACTTAGAATTTGGAAAATATTTTCCATATGTGTAGATAATATTTTGGTACTTAGTTGTTAATTAAACATGTATTAAACTTTTTAGATACATTATGTCAAAAGTTAAATATATTTTGTTTCAATAGAATGACATAAGAATAATGTAGAGTGTGCAAATTACAATTTATTATGCATTTTTTTTAATGGATGGATTCATATTTTAAGTGATTATATAACATACAAAATTACTATCAATAGGTTTTTTTTCCTTATAATCTAAAAATAGGTAGGATCTTACAATTTACGATCCGATCCTACGATCCACGATCCTACCTACCTCCCACAATCCTACGTAGGATCCTGATTTTGACAACCTTGGTGGTTACACATAATTTGCAATGAAAAATGTTAAAAGAAAAGTAGGCAAAGCAGGAAAGCTTCAAGATTCAGCATGTAATGACAATTTTAAGAAAAATGTTATACTTATAATATTTTTATAATACTTTCACTACAAATTCTATATAGCAGGTTATTACTTCTTGTTACTAGTGGGTAAGAAAGTAATTTAAATGGTGAATTCAAATTAGAAATCTATAACAACATGCTAATTAGGATTTGTTATAAAAATATTGTAAACGTAGCACTTCTTCAAATTTATTCATCCTTGGAATAACTTCAGAACCATCTTGCAAATGGATTGGTTACAGTAGTCACATTGGACAGTGAAAATTTGACTTGATTCAGTCATGCTGTTTTTCTTTCATTAAGCTAATTCTTTTTTTTTTATAAGAAACTAGTACTTCATATCAAGCTTGAACAATTTGGTGTACATCCAAAATAATTTCAGAGTTTATAATGGTTGGAGTTTCCTCCATCCATGTTACAAAGTCATTTATAGTTTGAGCATGCCGTGCAAGGCCATGAGCTGCTCTATTTCCCTCCCTTCGCGTGTGTAGGACTTCAACTTGGCAAAACTGCTGCATAATCTGAATGGTACTTGAGATGATATTTGCAATAGTTATGGGAGGCTCTGTTGCCCCCTGAATAGCAGAACATACCACCAAGCTATCGCTTTCAAAAATTACCTTTTGGACACCAATATCCTTTGCAAAACCAGCGGTAGCTTCAATTGCTTTAGCCTCAATCTCCAAACCACCCAACGGGACCTGTAGTCATTTACTCATAGCTGCGACCACCCTTCCTTGCTCATCCCTCGCTATCACTCCAATACCAGTCCATTTTTACTTTGAAGAAACTGCTTCATCTGTATTCACCTTATACCACCCATGTGGTGGAGGTGTCCATTCATTCTGACATGGTGTGGCTCCCTGAGTTTGGCTTACATTTTCTTGGGCTGCATAATATTCCTGTAAGATTGTCATGGCTGTCCCATATATTGTAGCAGCTGCAATGTTTTTTCCCCCATACCTCCTTTCATTTCTATTTCGCCATATACTCCACGCAATCATCAAAATCATATGCATCAAGTTTGAGTCTTGATCTTGATTCATTCCATTAAAACAAAGCACATCAGTAAAGTCTCCCTTGCCCTCAATTCGATGAAGCAAACGACAATGAGTCCAAACTTCTTTGGCCCTCAGGCACTGACAGAGCACATGAAGGACAGTTTTGGGTTCAAGGCCACACTCTTCACAGATTGGGTTTTCAGCTACTTGCCTATGGAATAAATTCATTTTTGTAGGCAAAATGTTTTGGCAAGCTTTCCATCCAAATCTCTAACCTTATTTGGGACCTTTGCTCTCCAAAGTTTCTGCCAAAAACGTTTCATGATTAATGAAGAATCTGAGCTCTCTCCCCTATCCTTCTTCTCACCACACCTAGCTAAGTTATATGCACTCTTCACACTAAATTTCCCATTAGCAGCTGCTGCCCATACCAGTTTATCAGCTGGTAGTAATGTGCTTAAGGGGATGCTCAGTATGGAGTCAGCCTCATGCTCCAGGAAGACTTCCCAAATCAGATCCGCTTTCCACTTTCCATTTTCTGCATCAATGAGTACACAAACCTTTGCTTCCATGGGTAGAATTCTCTGCGGTGAGACTATGCAGTAAGTAGACGGATTTGCAGTCCTTTTGTCTTTCTATATGCTAATACTCTCACCATTTCCCACCTGCCGCCTAACCCCCTCACTGATTAAAGATTGGGCTGCCCAAATGCTTCTCCAAGCAAAGGAAGGGTGGTGGCCTTTCTTAGCATGGATAAAATCATCTTCAGGAAAGTACTTGTTCTTAAAAACCCGATAGAAAAGAGAGTTTCTTCCTTGTTGGAGTCGCCAACCTTGCTTTGCCAATAGAGCAAGATTAAAAGCCCTCAAGTCTCTGAACCCTAACCCACCTTTGGTTTTTGGCTCACACAACTTATCCCATTTCATCCACGCCATTTTTCTTTCCCCCCTTTTTGTCCCCACCAGAAATTTCGGACAATACTCGTCATCTCATCACATAAGCTAGCCGGCAACAAGAAGCAACTCATGGTATGTGCTGGAATGGCCTGTGCAACTGCCTTGATCAGCACCTCCTTGCCCGCATTTGATAATAGCTTCTCCTTCCATCCGGATAGCTTATTTGCCAAATGCTCCTTTAGTTGTTGGAAGGTATTTCGTTTTGACCTCCCCACTAATGATGGCAATCCAAGGTATTTCTCGTGTTGCTTTATAACCTCAGCCCCAAACATTTCTTTGATGCGATTTTGAGTATCCGATGGAGTATTCCTACTAAAAAACAAGGCTGTCTTCTCTCGGTATAGTTGTTGGCCAGTAGATAGCTCATATACTTGGAGGAGGCGTATGAGCTCTTCACACTCCTCTAGAGTTGCTTGGCAAAACAACAAGCTATCGTCTGCAAAAAACAAGTGTGAGAGCTATGGACCCCTTCTACAAATGGAGATACCATGAATTCTTTGCTCCAAGGTAGCCCTCTAGATCAATGACGATAAACCCTCTCCACACAACAGAAACAAATAAGGAGAGAGAGGATCCCCTTGGCGTAAGCCCCGTGTTGGAGTTATAAGCCCTTGGGGAACCCCATTAATCCGAATAGAATAGGTAACTGATGAAATACACTTCATGGTAATGTTAATCCATTTTGGATGGAAACCCATTCTTTTCATAATTTGCTCCAAACCCACCCATTCAACTCTGTCATATGCTTTACTCATATCTAATTTCAAAGCCATTTCCCCCTTCAAACCACCCTTTCTTTGGCTAATGTGGTTCATAACTTCAAAGGCTACCAAAACGTTATCTGTGATGAGTCTATTTGCCATGAATGCACTCTGGTTCTCACTAATGATTGTTGGTAGAATAACCTTCAATCTATTTGCTACATATTTTGATGCAATCCTAGAGACCACATTACTCAAACTAATGGGCCGATATTCAATGATTTTCTTGGGGTTTTTAACTTTAGGGATAAGTGTGATGTGTGTTTCATTAAATTTTGGTGGTATAATACCTAAATTCAAATTCCAGTGCACATTTTATAACACAGTCACCAACAGTAGGCCAAAAATGCTGATAAAAGAGAGGGTTCATACCATCCGATCCTGGGGCTTTCAATGGGTGCATTTGCTTGAGTGCCTTCCTCACTTCTGATGGTTGGAAGTCTCTGATCAATAGTGCATTCATAGGCTCCAACACCCGAGCATCTATAGCTTCAAGAAGTTCCTCCTGTACAACGGCTTGATTGCTGTTAAATAAATTCTGATAATATCTTATTGCAATTCCCTTTACCACCTCTGGGTCCTCCTGCCACTGGTTGGACTCATCCATTAAACCCGCGATAGTGCTCTTTCGTTTCCTACTTAATGCTTTCTCATGGAAATATCGCGTGTTTTTGTCTCTTGACTTTGCCCAATTACTCCATGATCTCTGGTGCCACATATCCTCCTCCATGGCATAAAGCTTGTTCAATTCCATCCTTGTCTCTCTTATTTGTTCCTACTTAGAGAGGCCCACTACTTATGCTTCCAGAGACTGTAATTTCCCCTGTATACGCTCTATATTCTTCCCAACATGGCCAAAAACTTGTGAATTCCAATTTGATAATAATGTCCTACAGTGCTCCAGACAGTGCTCCAAGGTGTTCTCCCTTCCCATATGTATCCCTGTTTCCCATGCTTCTTGAACAATTTCCGCACATTGCTCATGTTTAAGCCACATTAATTCAAAACGAAAGAGCTTCTTACCTCTTTTTTTGTCTTGTGTTTTGTTCAAGTTTTAACAGCAATATACAATGGTCAGACGCCGAGTTTGCTCGGTGATAAAGCCTTCCCCATGGGAAAATTCCACTCCATTCAGTTGTCGCCATTGCTCTATCCAGTCTTGCTTGAATACACCCATAATCTCTCCTATCAACTGCCCAAGTGAACCAAGAACCAGTAAAACCCAAGTCTCTTAGACCATTACTATCCAAACATTGCCTAAAATTCATAATCTGTCGACTAGATATTTCAGCCCTTCCTTCCTTTTCGTTGACACTCAGAACCTCATTAAAGTCACCAATGCAGACCCACGGTTTATTGAGCCGTTGCCCAAGTCTTGTCAAAACCTCCCATGAGTCTATTCTCTTATGTGTTTCAGGATTTTCGTAAAACCCAGTTAATCTCCATATCCCAACTTCACTACCCGAATCAATCAAAGCATCAATGTACCACCTATTTATGAATTTTACTAAGACCTTCAAATTAGATTTCCATAACAAACCTAAACCCCCGCTTCTACCTACACTTGGCACAGCAATCCCCTGCACCATGCCTATCTCATGTTGTACCCTTTTCATCTCATCCACTTTTAACTTAGTTTCCTTTAGAAAAACCAAGTTGGGATTTTCTCTTGTTATTGCCCTCTTAAGGGCCTGAACTGCCCAAGGGTTCCCAAGCTCTCGGCAGTTCCAACTCATTATACTCATTGTACTCGGTAGGGTTGCGCAGCAACCTCCGCCGATCCCAAAAACTTTTGAAAAACCTTACCCAAAGCAACCTCGTCGATGTCAATTTTTGCCCTCTTGTCTTGTAACCTGTTCGGATCCGTCTCTCCCAGTGGAGGCAGCAGCTTCCTCTTTGGTCCTTCCTCCATTGAGCCTCCTTCCATGGCCATTGTGGTTGTTGCCTCTCTATTAAGTCGTTTCCACGTTCCCTTCATGCTTTTTGGAGAAAACCCATCATTCTCTTTACCCTCCACACCATCTCCGCTGAAATCCCCAGAATGGTTGTGTCTTCTGTTGTCCTGGGATTTTGGGTGTTGTTTTATTTTTTAGTAAGGGCTTCTTTGTTTGGATGGGCTTTTTTACATTGGTTACCTTTAGTGGCCCCGTATTAGAGGAGTCTATTTCAGTTTTAACATAAGTGCCGAAGCCCATTGTTGAGCCCACCATTACTTCCTCCTTTAGGCTTGGGCCCAATCCTTTTGTATCTCCACTAGCCTGAGCCTTCATCCCATCAATCTTCCCTCCTTTGAATTCAAAACTGTCACCGACACTCTTCGTATCTTCTGTCTTGGTCAGAGATCCCAAGATACCTGTTGCAGCAATCATGTTCTTCCCCAACTACTAATTGATTTCTGCTAATGTCTTTTCAAACATATCTCCATTACCCACTGACATTGATGTCCCCGGATTTTTCGGCATAATTTTTGTTTCATGTTGTCTACGTTTTGCTTCTTCCGTCTCCGCCGTGAGTTCCACCTCCATTCCACCCGCCTCTTCCATCGCATTCCTACTCTGATCTCCCTCCTTCATCACAATGATGTCCATGGGCCTTTCACTAGAGCTACTAGTCTTCCCTTTCTCCCTATTATTGACCTATACTCTCTAGGGGCGTTGGAGATTTTCTGGTTTCGCCCTTAACCAAGCTCCATATTGCTGGTCATGTGGCTGTAATGAGCCTCAACTTCGTAGCCATATCCCACAGTCTTTTTCATCATGATTCAGTTTGCCACACCAGTAGCTGAAGATCGGCAATCGTTCATATTTAAACGATACCCACACCGGCATTGGTCCTCCAAACTTAACTAATCTTCCCCGGCATAGAGGTTGAGTGGTATCCACTTTCACACGAACCCTAATATATTTTCCCAGGAGATTTGCCGTCGTTGGGATGTCTACCTCTTCAACTTCGCCCAACATCCCCCCGATCCTTTCTCCAATTTCCTTTGTCATTCTTTTGGCTGGGATGTCATGAAGCTGAACCCAGAAACTAACCTTATCAAAACTAATATTTTGTATCTGTTCCTCCTCACCCAACTTGTGTACTGCTAAAAGATACTTGTCAAACGTCCATGGGCCATTTGTTAAAACACGAATCATGTCTGTCTCATCTTCAAATAAGAAGATTGCTTTATTCTCTCCTAGATCCCAAACCTCGAAACTCAAATCCGTCCTCCATGCACTTTCAGTGTATTTGCCACAGCTTCAAGGTTGACTCTCCTTTTTGTGAAGAACTTTGCCACAATGGCTGCCCGTTCAACCAGCTCTGTGTCTTGGAGGTCATGCTCAACTACTTCTCTTTCAGTGAGGGAGAGGTTCCCCCATTTCTTCGTTACTTCATCCATATTGCACTCCTTCAGTTGCCAAATAGCATTTCCACCCCAAGGGAGAAATTGTTGCCAGCCTTGCTAGCAAAAGTTTCTACTGCTAAGTTTTCACCAGAAAGCCTAGAGAGAAAGTCTAACAACACATGTTCATTGAGCTAATTCTATTGCTAAGCACTCCTTTAGATCACTCACTACCTGACTCAAGTTTGGCCTATCGACGGAACCTAGATTTATCTCTGTACGTAGATAAGAGACATTTGAATTTAAATCAAGAAAAAAATCATTTGAATTCAAATGGGAGACTTGAATGTGAGATTTTGAAACTTGTGTAAAGATTTTGTTTTATCCCAATTTATCTTTTATGCATTTGGTATATACTTTTTGTCCATAATTCTTTTTTTAAATGTCAATTTGAACTGATCAATAACGATAATTTTGCAAATAATCAAAGTTGAACGTGAGGTTAAGAGCCTTGTAGCTAAAGATGAGCATGATTTAGTGACTGTACGTTAACTTTCCCATTTGCAGGTTTTTTGTTATCGGATGGATGCATATGTGTATGCAGTCATAGAAGCGTTGCAAATTCGTCTGGAGCTTAGTGTGTTTGATATATCGCCTAAGTTAAAAAAGGGCAAAATGACGAAACTCAGCAACAACTTCTAGCTATCTACTGGAGGATATTAATAAGTTATTGTGTTCTAAATTTTTATCTTGTAATTTTTAATATGTTTGTACAAGTTCTAATTGTGTGGCTCATAGTATAGCCTCTCTGTTGAGATCTTAGGGCTCGGTTTGGGGCTCGGTTTGGTTGGAGGACCATCCTTTTAACTTTTGGCACTGCTTTGGTAGTTGATGTAATCTCTTTGATAAATATTTTTTTTTTCAATAAAAATAGAAAAAGAGCATTGTAACTAAATTGGTTAATATCTTTTGATATTTTTAAAGAAGATAGATATGGTTCAAATCTTCTCACTCTAAACTATCAATATATCCAAAAAAAAAAAAAAAAAAGGACATAGAAGCCCTATTCTCTTAAAAAGGAGCAATTAATGCATCTTATCAAACTTTATGCACTTACGGTAAATTATCATTATTGTTACCATGTCGTTTCTCATATTGTTCATTAAAAAAAAAATTTAAAGTTATTTCTCATATAATTTGTTTTGTTACAAGATTTTGTTTTAGACAATCATGTCTCAAAATGAACTCTTCTACTTGTTTCAATTGTTGTAGTAAATTTGTGTAATGACAGCATGTCCATTAAATAATCCATTACACATTAAAATCTCCCTTATTAGAGATAGATAAATATCCGAGAATATGTAAATGTCTCACACCTTCCATTTAGATTTGATTGAAAAAAAAGGGAGAGCTATTTCTATTTTATCCCTCTCTTAAAAAAAAAACACTAAAAATAAATGGCGCCTTCTATAATTACCCACACACCCCCCCCCCCAAAAAAAAAAAAAAAGCGCCGGATCAAGACGTCAAATGGCAGTGCCGTGCCGAATTGAAAATACAATGTGCCTAATATATAAAACCTTTTTACCTTGCTAAAGGATTGAGTTCGGTACTGAGATCCATATTGATCATTTCTAATGAATCTTTCAATTCAACCCCATAGCCCTCCATCCTTTGAGATAATTCGGTTTTCAAACTTTCCTTTAGTTCTACGACTACCTGACTCATAGTTGGCCTTCTACTGGAAGTTGGAGATACACAAACCACTGCTATTTCAACAGCTTTCCAAACTGAGTTAACATTGAAATCTCCACGCAACCTTGGATCAACAATATTTTTAATATCCCCTTTAGCAAGCATGAAACTCACCCATTGGCTTATGTGAGTTCTTCTATGGGATCTTTCGATCACAGGTTGATTTGTGATAATCTTCAATAGAACAACTCCAAAACTGTATACATCACTTTTTTCATTTAACCAGTTTGACTTATAGTACCTGCAGGTCAAAGCAAGTTACATTTTCACATTTCCTGCAACATTATTATTCATGAAAAAGTTCTTAACACTTTTGATATTGTTTGTGGTGTAATGTTCTGTTTTTCATTATATATATATATATATATATTCTAATATCAAACTAACTGATCATAACTCATAAGTATATATACAACATAAAATTATTAACTTGATATATAAGATTAAAAGTCATTATATTAATTCCTTAGTCTTTTTTTATAAAAAAATTTAAATGAATATCATCTTCTTAATTAATGACTCTCATGTGTAGGTTGCTATAGGCATGTACAAAAGTTATATAAAAGAAAAGAAAAAATTAATGACTCTCATGTTCAATAAATCAAAATAAAATATATGCTCCTTGTGCACATATATTTAATAATAATTATGACAAAAAGAATGGTTAAAGAAAAAGGCTAGATCATTTGTTGAAATATATCTATATAGCTATATATATAGATATAAAGTTTGATGATTGGATTACCTTAAATTTTTGGACGGACCAACTGAAATTATTGAATGGCCAAACTTTATAATAATAATTTAAAAAAAAAAATTGATGACGGTTGACTTTTGATTAATCACTTCATATTGTGTCTTATAAGCTTTAGAAGTCTCATAATTTTACACATCATTATTCAAATTTATATTTTTAAATGATTTCAAAATATTATATTTTGTATTTCAACCACCTTTCACAATTTTTTCATATCATATTTTCTTTAAAAGGTAGAATATATAGTTTAGTATATAAATTCAATCATCGTAAATACTTATTAATAATTAACATAATTTTCATATTTTCATTTTTTTTTTTTGAGAATATCAATTTTCATATTTAACATAAAAAAAAGGAGGATAAAAATCATATTTTTGTTAAACTTGATCATAAATGATTTCCTTTTATGATAAAATTTTTTACCAATTAAAATAACTAGAACTTACAAGTAAACTAAATAATAAAAAATACTCACTCAGGGTCTAAGTATCCAGGGGTGCCAATTAATTTTACACATCATTATTTAAATTTATATTTTTAAATGATTTCAAAATATTATATTTTGTATTTCAACCACCTTTAACAATTTTTTCATATCATATTTTCTTTAAAAGGTAGAATATATAGTTTAGTATATAAATTCAATCATCGTAAATACTTATTAATAATTAACATAATTATCAACTTTCATATTTTTTTTTTTGAGAATATCAATTTTTATATTTAACATAAAAAAAAGGAGGATAAAAATCATATTTTTGTTAAACTTGATCATAAATGATTTCCTTTTATGATAAAATTTTTTACCAATTAAAATAACTAGAACTTACAAGTAAACTAAATAATAAAAAATACTCACTCAGGGTCTAAGTATCCAGGGGTGCCAACAACGTTTGTAGACACATGTGTAAAGCCATCAGTTTGGAAAGTCTTTGATAGACCAAAATCACCTAGTTTGGCATTGAAATTTTCATTCAACAAGATGTTTATAGTCTTCACATCTCTATGGATTATGGGAGGCTTACAACCATGATGCAAATACTCCAATCCTGTATTTCACAACCCATTATCATATCCACCCTTGAGCTAATTAAAAATATTTTTAAAATCCACCCTGAGCTGCATTTTTAAAAATATTTAGACAAAAAAACTCATCACTAACCTTGAGCTGCATCAATTGCTATTTGAAGTCTTGCCTGCCAACTCAAGATATTTATATTTTGGCCTGCATCCGTAGATAATACTGATCATGTTGTTTTAAGAAAATATTTTGAGGGGAAACTATTTTTCTATTGCTACAAAATAAATTTTGGCTTAAATTATTAGTGTGACCCTCCAGTTATTCGTCAAATTCAATTTGTTCCTTCGACAGTTAGTTGAGTCGATTTAGCCTCATAGTTTTCAAAAACAAATCAATTCTACGGGGTTTCCTTTCCATGATATCATTATAGGCTAGTCTTAATTATGACCAAACCTGATAAATGTGCTTCTAAGTCTCTGTTGGCCATGTACTCATAAATGAGCCCCATGCTGGTTCCTTCGTAGCAATACCCGACAAGGGTGGTCAAGTTTCTATGATGAACTCTCATAAGAAGTTTTACCTGCAACTCAAAATGTATCATCCTAATAGCTTTAGTATAACAATGGATGTATGGAAATGTTGTAAGAATTAAAGGCATACACATGCCAGATATACTATAATACAAACAATCAATAAGAGTGACTTGCCTCTGCTTGAAATTGTTGATACCCTTGAATTGATGATGGAGAAAACACCTTCACTGCTACATGAATTCTATCTAAGCAGCCATAGTAAACTGTTCCAAATCCACCCTTACCAAGAGTCTTCTCAAAGTTGTTGGTGATTTTTAGAAGTTCAGAATATGTCAATTGTCGTTGTACTGACTCCAATGGCCGATTCTGGACATTTGGTTCAATATTTACCAGCGCCATTTCTAAGAGCATCAAGTGCATATTAAGCATATATCTAAAAATAATAAATTTTTTCTTTGTTTACGTGAAAGTGCATCTTATAGTTAATTAATGTTTTAACCTTTGGTATTTTCTTGTTGTTTCCTCCCTGTAAGCCCCCAAAAGATAGCCCCTATAGTCAATAAGAGGATGAACAAACCACCGGCTGCTGCTAGTATTGGAACAACAATATTGTTTTTTTTCTTCTCTTCGCATGAATCCGAACCACAAAGACTCGAATTTTCTCCCACACTACCAACAACAGGGTTATTAGCAACAATTTTAAGTAAGAGGACAATAAAATTATGATACTAGATACACAGTTTATTAGCAACAATAGTAGAGATACTAGATACACAGTTTATTATTTTATGAAAATGGAAGTGACGAAAATTATGATATTAAAGAGTTCATCATTTTAGGTAAAACCAAACCTTAAAAATAGTGAACCACTCTCTGATCTTTTTATGAGTTCAGCTGGAACAGAACCATTGAGCTGGTTTCGGTTTAAGTTTCTGCAAGGCAGCAAGGGTAATCAAGTGAATATGATTTTTCCCCTTTTTATTTTATTTTATTTTATTATTTTTTTAAGCACAAAACCTAGTATCAAGAGCTACGTAGAGCTACGTAGAGCTACATATACATATACTGTAGTGGGTGCAATTACACCAATCTTGGAATTTTAAAAAAGTAAGAACTATGGTGCATGTTCATAATTACACCCATTGAAAGAAAAAAAAAATGTTATGTGATCAATTACGATTTGTGAGAACCATTTTGAAAAATTAGATACTATAGCATTTTTAAAAACTTATATATGGTAAACAGAAATATAAAAAGATTGAAAAATATACCTTTCTAGATGTTATCCTAATTCCTAAACCAAATATTATTTCAAAAGGTAAAACCTATTACCCAACATTTCCCCTTCCTCATCCAACACAAGAATTTGTCAAGTAGACCAAACAAAAATGAGAGAGGGCGAGAGAAAGAGAAGAAAATAAAATCACAATATATATATATATATATATGTAGAGCTTTATTTTTTATTATTAAATATTTTATACTTTTTCATATAGTAATTTTCTAGAATATGAATTTATTCCCTTAATTTAGGGAGATTTTAGAAGTATTTTAGTCAAAAATTGAATCCTTACAGGAAAGGATAAAATTATTCAAAACAAAAATAGTTTTTTCTTGAGGATAAACAAAAATAAGTTAAAGTTAACTTTGTAATCCTTATTACAATTCCTAAACTATAGAATAAAATTTGGGAAAATTACACTTACCTCTGTTGAGATTTACTATTATTATAGTTTGAAATGAAACAATCACCTCTTTAAAATGCAATTTAGATGGGAGGTGAACTATAACGGAAAACCTCAAGGAAGGCTGATACAATTTTCTCAATAAAATTTTGTATTACCATCCAAATGATCAATATAAATTTAGTAGAGCATATCTACAAAAGGGTACTAGTGAACCTCATAACCACAGCCTTCCCAAAAAAATTCGAAATTTGATGATTTCTTTTCAAGTAAATTTAATAGTGCTTAGTTTGATAAGTACGAAATTGGTTGTAATGTATTATAAAAAATAACAAAACAATACAAAATCTATATATCTATTTATTTATTTTAAGAGTTTGAATCCGTTTAAAATAAATCCTAGTTTTTCTGTTTATACTATCAGTTAAGCAAGTTAAGTAACTTACAAGACCCTCAAATATTTCAATTGAGACAAAGAATATGGTATTGATCCAGTTAAGCTGTTGTCTGATAGATACCTGAGATAGGAAAATCAGTTACACATAATATTAGTTATCAAAAAACACTGTGGCCTAATTTTGTTATTATTATCATGTTTCAAATTTCTTTGATAATATGAATGATTGATATATATATATATATATATAGATACTTACAAATATTGTAACATTACGAGATTTGATATGTCAGCGGATATCTCTCCAATCAATCCACTTGATGACAAGTCCCTGATTCCATTTACATTTTCAATTAATTAAGGTAAAATTTAATTAAGAGATACATCTAAATAATTTGGAAAGTCATGCGCTAAGGCATAAACTTACAAGGAAATAATTCTTGGGGAATTATAACCATCATAACTACAATTTAGACCTTCCCACAAGTATGCTTGAGGGACGCACGGATCTCCTTGCCAATTTCTCTTTACTCCGTATGTTGATTTGATCTTTGTGATGGCATCAACTGATATTTACATATGAATCCAAGTAAGTCAAAAATATGAGCAAACTACGATAAGCCAACATAGCACAAGTTCAAAGAATACGTGTGGAGGAACATACCATCTTGTTGGTCCGTTTCTGATTGCAAGAGATTTTTTATGGAATATATCTCAAGTGCATTGATGATGGGTGGAAGAGTTGAATTTTCTGTTTTGATCATTGAAACTTCATATTGTTTGGCAATCCTCATGGCCGCAGTGCTAAACACCGTGGTTGTGGACAAGTTCTTTGGAACAACAGGCCCATACCAGTACTGCCCGTTTAAAGTAATGTTGAATGATCTGTACTGGTTAGCTTTAAGCTTTACAACTTCAGCAAAATGCATGTAGATATAATATTCGGAAGTTGCAGTTTCTGAGTCCCAGTTGAAGACCAAGGGAGAGCTATTAGTTTTTGGTATGGCGGCAGTACTCATGACAACAGATGGAAGTTGGTAATCATTATGACTTTGGGAGTCAATACGAAGCGGGGTATCTATTCCCTCATAGAAGTTATTGGGATACCAAATGCGATCATAAACATCGTTTCCAAACCTATGGAAACATGGACAATTCCATATAAGCCAGGAGCAAAATAAATCTATGTTCTGTTACATAAATTATGTGAGTAGGATGAGATATACGGAAGAAACAATGGCTGTCGTCTATATGAGTTGAGTTTATGGTCCAAAAGGTTAAGCTGAGTCACTTGTACGGCCGGCTCCAGGCTTAAGGCCCCTGTTAAAAACAGAACCTAAAAGTACATTATATTCATTGTTTTTATATATTAAAAAGGGTCTGATTAATGTACATCCTTAGTGCATAGGTTAGTAAAATATTATAGAAAATTTTTTATCAAAATTTGAAAAAGTTATCAAACTTTTCTAAAATGGTTTACTAAAACATACCATATGAGCATACGTTAGTAAAACCTAAAACGACACATATATTGTGCATTCTTTTTTCTGTTTTCCCATCTTTAGGAAAACGTCAAAGTATTGACTAATAGAAACTCAACTCAACAAAAATTGTTTCACAAAAAAAAGAAAACAACGTTGCAAATTTAGGTTTGTTTGGTTTGTGCATCCGCATTTTGGACGTTTGCATTTCAGGCATTTTTTTTTTTTTTTTTAAAACCAGCACCTATTGCACTGTTCATGGGACATGAACCGTGCAAATAGGCATGTGAACAGTAATTATAAAAGTGAACAGTAACTGAAAAATATTTTTTATTTTTTTTGTTTTCTGTTTTCAGTTTTTAGCAAAATAAACGGTATCCAAACACACACTTTGTGTCTATTTGGATATTGTTTATTTTGCTGAAAACTAAAAACAATAAAAAAAATAATAAAAGAGTTACTGTTCACGTGCAGGTTACTGTTCATTTGCCTAAATTCACTGTTTATATTCCATGAACAGTGCAAAAGGTGTTAGTTAAAAAAAAAAAAAAAAAAAAAACAAACAAACAAACAAAAAACACAGGAAAATAATTTGAATCCAAACATAAACTATGGTTCCGTTTGGATTGAACTTATTGTTGCTGAAACTGAAAACTGAAAACTGAAAATACTGTAGCAAAATAATTTTTAAATGTGTAAATAGTACCGTGAGACCCATTTTTAATATTTTTTAGTGCGTAAACAGTGCCAAACAGTGCATGAACAGTGTTTTTGTCTCCTGTACAGTAATCATATGATTTTACTGCTCACTTTCAGAAAAAAAAAAAAAAAAATGCAAAACACAAAACGTGAACTCAGCAAACGCTGAGTCCAAATGCCCTCTATATATCTTTTTTTTTTTTTTTTTTTTTCTTGATAGGGTTGCAAATATATATGATGAATCATCATTGACAGTTACTTTTTCCTAACAATTCTTACATGGTAAATTATTAATATTTGCCACCTAATCTCTCTCTCCATCAAAATCAAAATTGGAAATTAAATTTCAACTTACTTTAACCATGCATCACCTATGCAACAGAAAGTATACATCTTTATTAAATTCCTACTCTATATATATAACCAGTAAAAGGACTAACCTGTATGCTCTATCAGTTAGTGAACCTTGATCTGTGCGAAACAAGAGTGCCAATGATCCAGATTGTGTCACATACGTCTTATTGTTCAATGGCCGTAACTCTATTGCTGATATAAACGGTGTGCCGAGGTTTGTGTTTACAAGACAGACATGTATATAATTTAGGTTGGGACATGTATGAGCTCCTTGTTGACAGTATATGACGCATTCTTTATTTTGACCGTATCCCACATATTTGGTCCCAGATGCAGATCGANAGTGAACCTTGATCTGTGCGAAACAAGGGTGCCAATGATCCAGATTGTGTCACATACGTCTTATTGTTCAATGGCCGTAACTCTATTGCTGATATAAACGGTGTGCCGAGGTTTGTGTTTACAAGACAGACATGTATATAATTTAGAGTTGGGACATGTATGAGCTCCTTGTTGACAGTATATGACGCATTCTTTATTTGACCGTATCCCACATATTTGGTCCCAGATGCAGATCGATTCTGGTAAGTTATTATCTTGTCCATCATAATTCCCATGCAAGAAAGTCGCTCGGATTAAATATCTAACTCCTTGCGTAATATTTATTCTGTAACAGTTCCGGATTCCCTCAGGAAAGCTTCGTAGAGTCCATTTTTGTTGTTGATAACTAGCTTTAAGCTCATATGATATGCTCTTGCTTATACCAGTGTCTATGAATGTTGCGTCAGAAATGTAATTTATGCCTATTTTGGGCTCCGTATAGCTTAAATTTGCTGGTGTCCCACAATCTATGCTTATGAAGCCTGAGACAGATAGCGCAATAGTTAACTATATATATATATATATGGTAATTAGCTAACCAAAACCAGTACTAATATTTCAAGATTTAGATTGTCCTACCTGATTGATCCTGCGCATGAACCAGAAGAGTAAGAGCCAAACAAACGAGCAATGCAGAGATGAAATGTTTATACCTCCCCATGATCATCATCATCTAAATTTCTTCTTGTTTATTAAATTAAACATGCTTTCTGCAATCTAATATTTATACTGCTTAGTATAGGAATTGTCAACATAGTCGTAGTCAGCTGTCCTCTCTACTAGAAGAAATCTATATTTCTATCACTTTTGTTATAATTACCAATCATAACAGCTTCCGTGTTGAAATTTATGATAAAAATTATTAAAATTGAGTCATGCTTAGCACGTTCAAACAACCTAGTAAATTAATTTTAAACTCCAAGTCAATGCATGGGGCAAACGTCACGTATGGGTTAGCGTCCGTAATACTCTGCTACTTTGTCCATGATCCTTAAAAATAGAAATCCTTACGTACCAATTGGTTTGTAAAAACGTGTTGCTTATTTTCGTCGCTTACTTGACTTTAAGCTTTCTCCTAGGATGCACAGAGGGTTGGAATGAAATGGTAGACCTGAGTCACCTGACTTTTTCAAATGCCGTAGCATAAACAGTAATAATTTCAATCAATCAAATTTGAATACGTCCTAGTATCACACATTTTGGTACAAAAAATGTCATAATTCGCTATATGGTGAGTTGTAATTGGTGAAGGGATAATGATGAATCCATGTGAAGACATCTCTTCACCAACCACAACTTACCATATAAGCGAGTTGTGACATTTATTATATCAAAATGTTTGACACTGGACTTGCTCATCAAATTTCCCGAGCAACAGCAGTAAAGTGGATACATCCTATCAATCATAATGTCCTAGAAAATAGTGCTCCGAAAGAGTTGATACATTTTTTTATTGCTAATGAAAAAATTGGCACGGCCATAAGATTTAAGCATGTTTTGGAAATTCAGACGATTTGAAGAACTGCAAAAGGAGGAGATTCAAGATTTTCAAGATTGAATCGAGATCGGACCGTAATAACGTAATAATTAATTTAATATGAAATAAATAAAATTAATGCATAAAAATTAATAATCTTGGCTAAACATTTAAAGAAATTCAAGTATTTGGAGACTACTAAAAATAAAATGATATTTTCACAGTTTATTATAGATTTAAAAAATATATTTTCCTATTATTTATAATATTTCAATAAATTTGATCAATAATCAACATAAAAATATCTTTAAAAGCCATGATTAATGCCATTAAAATATTTTAACTAGTATTGATTAACCATTTAACAGATTAGGAATTTACAATTTTAAAGGGGAACATAAATGATAATTCCAAATCTCAAGATTTAAAGTTTCAAGGTGGCTAGCTATTAGGCATTTGAGCATCTAACCGTGGCTTTTAAAGAACATAAAAATTGACCAAATGTTAATGAAATATCAATATTGCCTTAGACCATTCCCATCAAGATTTTAAAAAAAATTAGCATTTAACATCTCAAAACCTATATTTATAACATATAACACACCATTTTACAATATCCCTTACATCAAAATTTCTATTTTTTTAACACTTCATTTAAATATTCTTTCTTTATTATTTTTTATTCATTTTTTTATTATTTCTCACTCTCCTTCTATCTCTCTCTCCCATTGTCTTTCCATCTTTCTCAACCCGGTGAAGCTTCTCCCTCCCTCTGATATTTGCTCTCAAAACCTCCATGGCTTGAGCTTTTTAAGCTCGTCACTGATAAGCCACAGCCACAGCCACAGCCACCACCACCAACCACAACCTCAACCTCCAACCGCCAAAATAAAAAAATAAATAAATAAATAAATAAAAAAACCCCACGGCACAAACCAAGAAGCTTCTCCCTCTCTCTAATATTTGCTCTCAAAACCTCTATGGCCTGAGCTTTTCAAGCTCATCGCCTCTAACCACGGCCACAGCCACAACCACCACCACCAACCACAACCTCAACCCCCAACCACCAAAAAAAAAAAAAAAAAAAAAACCCACAGCACAAACTGCAGTGAAAACCCACCATAAAACCGCCACAAAACCCACCACCCCAACAACCCCAATCCTCACCTCAGCCCTGATCTTCAACCCACAGGCTCAACTAACTTAACCCACGGTCTCAACCAACCCCAACCACCATCGGACCCTCCATCATCGGACCCAGACCCACTTGCAGTCATCAAGACCCGTTAGACCCACTAGAGGGAGAATCTAAGAAAGAGAGATGAGAGAGAACGAGAACGAGAGAGTAAGAGTGAGAGTGAGAGTGATAATGATAGTGATAGTCTGAAGAGAGAGAAAGAAAAAATATTAAAAAAAGATAGCAACTTGCTATAGTGTGGTCTAAAAAATGAGAGCGCACTGTAGCAGTATTGTAATTTTTTTACAATATACCAGTTTTGATGGGGTGCATGTTTTGGGGTTCAGCTACTAAAAAAATGGATTTATAGCATTTAGGAGGCTTAATGAGAATGCTCTTAGAAAAACAAAAAAAAGCTCTTACCTCTCTCTCTCTCTCCTTTAAATCTCTTGTTCCTCTTTCCTCTTAGACCAAAATCACAAAGTAAAGATGTCATATAGTCCATTGTGGAGCTGCACTGTGAAGAATGAAGTCCATAGTGAGTTGTGACTTTAGATCTGGTTCTTTTGGACCACCATTTTTAGGGGAAAAAAATGGCAGGTCCGACTAGTTTACCCGTTCACTGGTCTAAAACCATTCGGTTGGACCGCAGGTCAAAAGGTTCACGAAAAAAATGCACTATATAGATTTCTGAGTTTAAAAAATTGGACTTATGACCGATTTTCAATTAACCTGGTTTGACCATCTGGTCTGGTTTTCAAAACCATGGTGGAAGACTCAAACTCATCACTTCATCCATGATCATTAATCAAACTTAATATCAATCCCACACAAGCCACTCGAACTCACAGCCATACCCCAAATCCAAATCACCATGAACTCTGTTATCTCCTAAAGCCAATTAACAATGTCACTTGTGTAACACGTGTAAGCCATCTAATGGCAAAGTCTCTGGTGCAGTACATCGTTGCTGGTCAATTTGGGAGCTTCACCGACAAAACTCATCCAAATCAGAACTGGGTACATTTCTCTATACTCATCATCTAAATGTCCTTAATTTGATTTGATTGATTGCACGTGTGGCCTAACAACTATACATGTGTGTTTTCAAGTACATGACATATTTAGATAATTTAATGATAATATGAATTGGTATATTATATTATTATATATGATTTATGAATCAAAAGAATTTCCTTCATATGAATGAAATTTTGGTATATTATATTATTATATATGATTTATGAATCAAAAGAATTTCCTTCATATGAATGAAATTTTGAGAGACGTAAACCTTATAAATTAAAAGTTTTTTTTGGAAACATCAAAGAAATGCCAATTAATTTTTTATTTTTTTAATGCAATAATCTATAAATATTTACACACACACATATATATATATATATATATTTTTTTTTTTTTCTTTTCCAAGAAGAATAAAATCTACATTTAGATTGAGGGAACTTAAAAGTGATTCGGTCCATGACTGATTATACAAAAGAAGCCCACCTGTCTTATATCTCATGCAATAAAGGCCGTCTCTTTCAGACAACAAAAAGTCTAGCCCAATCTAATTTTCCAATAAAGCCCACTTGCTCTTCCTATTAAATTCGAGCCCAAAGAAACCATGAACTCAACTATAGGTCAAGTGTTCATGCTTTCCTCTAAAAAAAAAAAAAAAAAGGCTCCAGTGTTCATGCAAAATAAATTTTAAGATACAACATGGGAAAAATAATTTGTGGAAAGTAGCAGACACTTTTTGCACTCTCTCCCATAATATTCTTTGATTAGCAAAAAATTAAAAGGTTTTCGGCCTCTCTTGAATATTTACGAATATCCTATATTTTGTTTGTTTTAATACTTTTATCAATTTTTGAATTCGTATTTTAATATATTTTATAAAATTATTAATTTTTTTAAAATCAAAATTATTAATTAGTAATATGTTATTTGGGCCTTTTTATTTATTTATAATATCATGTTATTATATGTGTCATATCGCTTATCAATTTGTATATATTGACCTACTTATGTGATATTTATATGATGATAATGATATTTATATTTATGTAATATGATGTTGGATCACTATTTAGTGAGCAAGATAAGCAATGTCGTCTTTGTTAATTTCACATTTCTCTGGAGTTAATCAACTTGTGAATTTTATACAACGTGAATTCTCAAGATGGAATTGTTATTTTGGCAAGTGGTGATCTATACGACTTTTCATATCATAATATAACCGTTAGCCCTTGTAATTTATTTATTTCTTTATATATATATATATATATATATATATATTGTAGGGTCTAATTTCTTTACGTAAACCCAAAGACAATTAATTTGTAGAGTATGGGTCGAAGAACTAGAGTTGACAAGGGATTCACAGCAAAGGATTATCACTCTTTTTATTATTTATTGATCAGTTTCCCATACATTCCATGCCATGTTTCAAACCCTCTCCCTCTATTAAATAGCCACTCTCACTCTCATCTCTACCGTCCACGTGCTCCCCATCCATGGACTTGCTCAAGTACTTGTCACGTCAGGCAGCTTCTTTTCATCTCTGTGTGAGTGGCGGTAGGTCATGAAGCACTGTTCAGAGGTCTTCTCCACATAAATGCGGCCAGAAAAGCTGTTGTAATGCATTGAATACGGTGGCAGCAGCCTTTCCCTCAGATATTTCTTCATCCTTATCGTTCATGAATGTGCTTTGAGCTTATCTTGATCAGGTGGAGTCCTCGGATGATCAACCAGGCTTTTCCCCTACTCAATCAGTCTCCAGCACCATATCAGAATGAAACATCCTCCTCGGACTGGAGATATCCTCCTCGGACAGAGATGATCCCCTACCAAGGGGATTCCAATCCAACCTGGGCCTTGCATTCTCTGCTCCCTTCTCTTCGGATGCGAAACAGTCTTCTTGTGGGTGTTCGGCCCATTAACTTGGGCCTGATCCTTTTATCCCCCACATATATATATATATATATTTTTTTTTTTTTACTTTGTCATTGCTTATAGAGTTTAATAACAAGGGGTTTTATTTCTCCGGTTATTTTCTCACAAAAATAAAATAAAATAAATCATTGTTTTTAATTTCCAAAATCTTAAATAAAATTAAATATTTTAAAAAGAACAAATTTTTCATAAAATTTAGGTTGCAGGAATTTTTATGTTATCGGCCACTATGCATGTGCTTGTTTAAAAAACTATCCATGTGTATTATAGTCACATGAGATTTTTAACAAGTCATGTGGCTTGTGGTAAATGGGATATGGTGTCCACTTTAATGACATATTTATTAAGTTGTTACTTTAGAATCTATATTGTTGTTTTTCTTCGCCAATTAAAAAAAAAAAATCCAAATTAATGAATTATTATTATTATTATTATTTTGATAGGATCCAAATTATTGTTATTCATTAATTATCTGCAAATACAACTGAAAATCTTGATAAATTACATACTACGTACAGCCGCATTACACTCTGGTTTCCAAAAAAAAAAAAAACATGGCCCATTAGGACCATCATTAAAACATCTTTTAACACAAGGTAATTAATTGAAGTACAATATGACCTGATAAAAATTACCCAAAAAAAAAAAAAAAAGGTTCAAAATCCAATACGCCAATTTCCATCTTGGAAAACATTTTACCTTGCTAAAGGATTGAGTGCAGTCGTCACATTGATGTTGATCATGTCAAATGAATCTTTTGATTCATCCTCATATCGGTCTTTCCTTTGAGCTATTTCAGTTTGCACGCATTCCTTCAGTTCTGCCACTACCTGATCCATGGTTGGCCTTTTACTGGAAGTTGGAGATAAACAAAGCATTGCTATTTCAACAGCTTTCCACACAGAGTTGACGTTGTAATTTCCATCCAACTTTGGATCAACAATATTTTTTATATCCCCTCTAGCAAGCATGGAACTCACCCACTGACTTATGTGAGTCCTTTCTTTGGATCTTTCTATCACAGGTCGATTCGTAATTATCTCCAGAAGCACAACTCCAAAACTATATACATCACTTTTCTCAGTTAACCAATTGGTTATATAGTACCTGCAAGTGATAGTATGTTATCAATTAAATTTTGTTGCAATGTTATTTTTTATAAATTCTGTAACTCTCTTGATATCAACAAATGTATCAAGATTTGAATGCATTTCTTTGGTTCGCAAAGATAAAAACAAAAAGCCAATGCCACATAAGACCAAATTCCAAAGTCTTCCTTCTATATTCTTTTATTAAATTTACATTAAGATAATTTCATTGTTGTCTATAATTGTCAAATTTGTATTTATTTCATTTCAGAACTGGTGACACTTTTTGGATTATAAACTTAGAAGATGATAAGTAAACTAACTAAATGAAATACTCACTCAGGGTCTAGGTACCCAGGGGTGCCAGCAACAACAGTTGAGACATGAGTGCCACCATCAGTTGGGAAAATCTTGGATAGACCAAAATCAGCTAGTTTGGCACGGAACTTTTCATTCAATAAGATGTTTGTTGTCTTCACATCTCTATGAATTATAGGCGGCTTACAACCATGGTGCAAATACTCCAATCCTACATTTGACAATGCAAATCATTTATAAACACACGATGAAACACCATAAGAAAGAATTACGCAAATCAAATCATTGCTAACCTTGTGCTGCATCCATTGCTATTTGAAGTCTCGCTTCCCAACTCAAGATATTTGTATTCTCACCTGCATTCGTAAATTCAATGACTTAAGTCTTTTTGGTTGTGTTATTCAACTGAAGCAACCTTTGATCATGTGGGGATTACCGTAAGAAAGTTTCAGTGAGGGAATTAATAATATGATACTAATAAATGAAAATTTTCTTTGCTATGGAGAATAAATTGATGGTCTAAGAATTTGGGGTCTTTGCTAGACACTTCAATTATGACCAAACCTGAAAGATGTGCTTCTAAGTCTCCGTTGGCCATGTACTCATAAACAAGCCCCATGTTTGTTCCTTCATAGCAATACCCAACAAGGGTAGTTAAGTTTTTATGATGAACTCTCATAAGAAGTTTGACCTGTAATCCAAAAATTATCATCTTAGTTAATTTAACTTAAAAAGCTATGTTTGTATCTATCATAGGAGCTCAAGAATTTAAATTGTAGTTGCTTGCCTCTGCTTGAAATTGCTGATATCCTTGAACTGATGATGCAGAGAGCATTTTCACTGCCACTTGAGTGTTTTCAATGCAGCCATGGAAAACTGTTCCAAATCCACCCTTACCAAGAATTCTCTCAAAGTTGTTGGTAATTCTTAGGAGATCAGGATATGTAAATTGTCGTTGTATTGACTCCAATGATCGATTCTGGACGTTGGGTTCAAAATCTACTTTGGCAACTGCATGATCATCATGAGCATGATAAGCAAACGTCTGAGGTGAATGTTCTGTGTTTACATGAATGTGTAACTTATATTTAAAATTTTGACCTTTAGTCGTATGTTGTTGTTTTCTGCTTCTTAGCCCCCACAAGATGGCCACAACAGTTAACGAGAGGATGAACAACCCACCAACTGATGCTACAATTGGAACGGCAATATTCTTCTTCTTCTTGTTGCATGAACCAGATCCACAAAAAATTGAATTTTCATCCACACTAGCAATGACAACAGGGTTGGGCAAAACAATAAAAATTAAGGCGAGGAATTACAATTAATTGTAGTTTCTTTTTGATGTATCACAGAAATTATTGCAACTCATGCTTTAGCTTCTATAGAGATATTAGATAGTTTATTATTCTACAAAAAAGGAAAGTAAGGAAAATTATGACAATAAAAAGCTCATGGTCTTTGACAAAATTCATACCTTAACAATAGTGAACCCTTCTCCGATCTTTCAATGAGCTTAGCTGGAATTGAACCATTAAGTTGGTTTTGTTTTAAGTTTCTGCAAGAATAGATTAAATATGATTTTCCTCTTATCTAACCATGAAATTTGTAGTATCAAATCCAAGCAACTTACAAGACCCTCAAGTATTTTAATTGAGTTAAAAACTCTGGCACTGATCCTGTTAAGCTATTGTTTGATAAATCCCTGAAATCAGCAAATCACTTCATTCAATATTGATAGTCATAAAAACTGACACCTGATTCTGTAGTCATTATAGTGTTTCAATTTTCTTTTTTAAATAAATTTTTTTTTTATCATGTAAATTGTAAATACTTACAAGTATTGTAACATTACGAGATTTGATATATCAACTGATATTTCTCCGGTTAATCCACTTGAGGACAAATTCCTGAGTAAATTTTACATTTTACAATAAGCTAATTAGTTGATGCTTCAAAATAACTTTGAAAGTCAAAAGGGCTTAATATGAATGAAAAAACTTACAAGGATATTATTCTAGGGGAATTATAATCCTCATAGCTACAATTAAGACCTTCCCACGAGTATGCTTGTGGGGCACACGGATCTCCATGCCAATTCCTCTCCACTCCGTACGTTGACTTGAGGTTTGTTATGGCACCAGCTAATATTTTCGAATGGATTCAAGTAAGTAAATTTCTATGTAAACGAGGATATGGCACCACACTGATAGTGAAAACTGAGAAAAGTATGTGTGAAATTAACCAGAAAGTATCTTTTGCAAAAGGCATACCAAGTCACTCATGTAACAACTCAATAAGTGAATATCATGTAATTTATAAGTAGTTTTTCGTGCATAATAACATACCATCTTGTTGGTCGGTTTCTGATTGTGGGAGATCTTTGACTGTGTATATCTCAATTGCATTGATGATTGGTGGAAGTGTAGAATTCCCAGTTTTGAGGATAGAGAAAACATATTTTCCTCCTGTCAAGGCCGTTGTGCTGTACACAGTATCCGTCAACAAGTATCTAGGAGAAATGGGTTCATCATACCAGAGTTCTCCATTTAATGTAATGTTGAATGATCTGGACTCATTGGCTCTTAGCTTTACAACTTCAGCAAAGTGCATGTAGACATAAAATTCAGAATTTGTGTCAGTTGGCGGCACGTAGAATTCCATGGGAGCACTCTCATTTATTGGTGTAGCAGCAGTACTCATGACAACAGATGGTACCCAGTAAGCATTGTGTCTTTCTGAGTTTACTGTCAACGAGGTACTTACAGCTTTCCAATCATTGAAGTTCAGGCGTGACCAATAGCGATCATAAACATCATCCTTATACCTAAGTAAACATATATAGTCAGTACAAGCCAGGGGCTAATATAATCTATATATGTTCAAATTTGAAGGAGAAACTACTTATGTGAGTAGCTAGGATGAGATTTTAAATGAAATGACTCACCTGTATCCTGTTTCTGAACCCAAATCAGAGCGCAAGACGAGCGACAATGATCCAACATTTGTCACATACAATGAACTGTTTATTGGCCTTAGCTCTAATGCTGATATAAATGGTGTCCCAAGACCAGTGTTTACAAGACAGACTTGTATGTGATTTAGAGATGGTACATGTATGAGCTCCTTGATTACACTTAGGGAAATATTCTCTATTTTGATGGTATCCCACAAATTTGGTCCAAGATGCAGATCAAATTGAGGTAAGTTGCCTTGTCCATCATAATTCCCATAAAAGAAGCTTGCTCGGATAATATATTTAGCGCCTTGTGTAATGTTGTTTATGCTGTAACAGTTCCGGATTCCTTGTGGAAAGCTTCTGAGTGTCCACGCTTGTTGTTGTAGGCCATCTTTGAATTCAAGTGGTATGCTCTTACTTACACCAGTGTCAATGTAGGTCGCATCAGAAATGTAAATTATGCCTGTTGTGGGCTCTGAATAGCTCGAATTTGCTGCTAGTCCACAATCTATGCTTATGAAGCCTGAGACATACAGACCAATTCCTCAGCTTGTTAACCAGATAACCAAAAATTAACTGAATAATATTCCAGGACTTAGATTATCATACCTGATTGATCCTGAGCTTGAACCAAAAGAATGAGAGCCAAACTACCAAACAATGCAGGGATGAAATTTTTGAACCGCCCCATCACAATGTAAACTTCTTGCTTATCGGAACAATGTGGGCATAACTTTGCTGCCATCTTGTACTTTATACTGACAAAGTACACTACCAAACGAATTAGTGTAGTTTTGGCAGCCTAGTCAAAGTCTACTGTCCTTGCAATAGCAAAGTCAACTGTCCTTGTTACTAGAAGGATTCTCTTTCCAGTCTTTGTTTGTTTCTTTTTTATTATTATTTTTAGAAAAATTCTTAGTTTCATTTTAGACCCAGAAAATGTGTACAATGTTGTAAATGGAATTTAAACACATTTCCTTTAGAAAATAAATGATTTTATTAGTTGAAAATTAATTGGATTTCAAAATTCTTGTGCAAGTTGAGAGCTCCTCAAATTGTTTAATTCAAATGTGATGCTTAGCAGAGATGCAATGTACCTAGAAATTTACTTTATTATGATTTCCAAAAATGGGGACAAAAATCCCCTCCAAGTCAATGAGACAAATGTTAACACGCAATATGTTAATATGCATAATACTCTTTGAAGTCTGACCTTATTAGCCTGGAAAATGGAAAACCTAACACGGCAATTGAAGCGTGTGAAAGGGGGTTGATTATTTTTGTCACTGATAACAGACATGACTTTTTGTTTTTCCATGTCCCATTGCAAACGGGGCATACTTTCATTCAATGGGAGTTTCCAAGCAAAAGCAGGAAAGTCTATACTTCCAATCAATTACAAAATCCTAGCGCCAGTGTTTGGGGCATGTATGACTCATAACTCGACAATTTCAATTGTTAAAATAATTTTTATGGCAGAATAGAATCAAAGCTAACCAAGGTTGGTCGAATATTGAGTTCCGCTTAGGCTAGTTGTTCTTTAGTGTCGATTCTATGAAGAGTAGATTCGCCCCTTGTATTATGGCTCAATAATTTAGTTTATAATGAGGAATAGGATATGTTCATTCTTTTTGTGTTCACGTAATACAAATAATCATTCAATTAAGTTACGTATATTTTGAATATTGTTTGTCATTTTTTTTCCCCTGTAGTAAATTAGCACCAAATCATACATTAGTGCAAGGTAAGCAGCACATACCAGCATCTTCCTCGAACTAATTGTAGGGAGTAGATCAGTAGAAAACTAGCTAGTGAAAGTAAATGAAAAAAGCTAAGTGGAGGCATATGAGTTTCTCCATTGACTCTTTAAGTGCATGGACAATTTCCATCTTATTTTCCGTGGTCTTTACCAAATAGCCCCACTTTTGAAGAATTTTTATTAACAATGTCGTGGATTTATTGTTTGACTTGCTAAAGTGTACGGTTTAATTTGAAAATGTCAACAGTATTCTCGAGCTTTCTCATATGAAGAAGATTTTGATTTTGAGCCTCTCTCTAGTCTCTCTCAAGTAAACAAAAGAAAAGTTTAATTTGAAAATATGAATATATGGCCAGATTTTAAATGAAAATAAACTTAAACGTAAGTTATTCCTTTATTTTTTTAGTAAAATTAGCAATTAACATTTTTTTTTTTTAACTTCAACATAGCCCCAAGGTTGTTTAGAGCTCTATCACATAACGAGGTTTCTCACGTGACAATCTCATTAGATATCTCTCCCAAATTGTGCGATCCATATATAGCAACCGCCTACTACGTACATTTTTTAATTTTTAATTTTTGGAGAATTTCTCACTTGTAATTTTGCTCCATTAGCTACTCTATCATTTTCTGTTAAGGAAAGAAGGCCAAGATAAGCATCAAAAACATCCGCTAGGTATCATAAAATAATTGTAGGTAAGGAAGCTATCAAATTCTTCCAGTCAATTTATGCTGCTAGACGAGTATATTATGTCATTATGTGATTGTGTAATGTCGGTGCCCAATTGCCAGTATAAAACAAAGATAAAATCAACTTGCTATTGGTTTACCAATTACTATTTCGTTTTTATAGTCCTCTTAAAAAAAAAAAAAAAAAAAAATATACCCCCGAAACCCAAAAATAACCAAAATACCCCCCGAAACCCAAAAAATGACCAAAATACCCCTAAAACCCAAAAAATGACCAAAATACCCCTAAAACCCAAAAAATTATCAAAATACCGCCGAAACCTAAAAATGACCAAAATACCCCTGAAATCCAAAAAATGACCAAAATACCCTAGAAACCTAAAAATTACCAAAATACCTCTGAAACCTAAAAAATTGCCAAAATAACCCCGAAGTCTAAAAAATAACCAAAATAACCCTAAAACCTAAAAAATGACCAAAATACCCTCGAAACCTTAAAAATGATTAAAATACACTCGAAACCTAAAAATTAGCCAAAATAACCCCAAAGCTTAAAAATTGATCAAAATAACCTAGAAACCTAAAAATGATCAAGATAACCTTGGAACCAAAAAATGACCAAAATAACCTCGAAGTCTAAAAATTGACAAAAATAACCCTGAAACCTAAAAATGACCAAAATACCCCCTAAACCTAAAAAGTGACCAAAATACCCCTTAAACCTAAAAAATGACCAAAATACCCTCAAACCTCTAAAGTGACGAAAATACCCCTAAACCTTTGAAATGACCCAAATAAACCCAAAACCGCTAAAATGGCCACAAACAACGTGAAACCTCTAAAATTTCCAAAAATACCCTGAAACGTCTAAAATGACCAAAATACCTCTAAGTTTTGGGGGTATTTTGGTCATTTTGAGGTTTCTAAGTTATTTTGGTCAATTTTTAGACTTCGTGGCTATTTTGGCCATTTTTGAAGTTTCGGGAGTATTTTGGTCATTTTCAGTTTTCAGGGTTATTTTGGTCAATTTTTAGGCTTTGAGGTTATTTTGGCCATTTTTTAGGTTTCAGAGGTATTTTAGTAATTTTTTAGGTTTTGGAGGTATTTTGGACATTTTTTGGGTTTAGGGGGGGTATTTTGGTCATTTTTAGGTTTAGGGGCTATTTTGGTCATTTTCAGGTTTCTAGGTTATTTTGGTCAATTTTTAGACTTCATGGTTATTTTGGCCATTTTTGAAGTTTCGGGAGTATTTTGGTCATTTTTAGTTTTCAAGGTTATTTTGGTCAATTTTTAGGCTTCGAGGTTATTTTGGCCATTTTTTAGGTTCCAGAGGTATTTTAGTAATTTTTTAGGTTTTGGAGGTATTTTGAACATTTTTTGGGTTTATGGGGTATTTTGGTCATTTTTAGGTTTTGGGGGTATTTTGGTCATTTTTAGGTTTCTAGGTTATTTTGGTCAATTTTTAGACTTCGTGGTTATTTTGGCCATTTTTGAAGTTCCGAGAGTATTTTGGTCATTTTTAGTTTTCAGGGTTATTTTGGTCAATTTTAGGCTTCGAGGTTATTTTGGCCATTTTTTAGGTTTTGGAGGTATTTTGGACATTTTTTTGGGTTTATGGGGTATTTTGGTCATTTTTAGGTTTTGGGGGTATTTTGGTAATTTTTTGGGTTTTAGGGGTATTTTGGTCATTTTATGGGTTTTGGGGGGTATTTTGATCATTTTTAGGTTTCAGGAGTATTTTGGTCATTTTTTGGGTTCTAGGGATATTTTGGTAATTTTTAGGTTTTGGGGATATTTTGGTAATTTTATGGGTTTTGGGGGTATTTTGGTAATTTTTAGGTTTCAGGAGTATTTTGGTCATTTTTAGGTTCTCGGGGGTATTTTGGTTATTTTTTGGGTTTTGGGGGTATTTTGGTCATTTTCTAGGTTTTATGGGTATTTTGGTCATTTTTTAGGTTTTGAAGGGTATTTTGGTAATTTTAAGGTTTTGAGGATATTTTGGTCATTTTTTAGGTTCTAGGGGGTATTTTGGTAATTTTTGGCTTTCAAGGTTATTTTGGTCTTTTTTTTTTTGTTTTTGGGGTATTTTGGTCATTTTTTGGATTTTGGAGGTATTTTGGTCTTTTTTTTGGGTTTTGGCAGTATTTTGGTAATTTTCAGGTTTTGGGGGCATTTTGGTCATTTTTGAAAATTTTAGAGTACTTTGGTCATTTTCATTTTAGTGGCATTTTGGTAATTTTGATAATTGGGTAATTGGGGTTTACCCATAATAATTGGGTTGGGTTGGATTTGGGTTATAAGGAATTAGTTAAATGGGTTTTAAATGGGTAAATGAGTTTTATATACCCAACCCAATTATGCCCACCCCAAACTCACCCAAACCCGCCCATTTGCCACCCCTAAGTGAAAGTAAATGAAAAAAGCTAAGTGGGGCATATGAGTTTCTCCATTGACTCTTAAGTGCATGGTCAATTTCCATCTTATTTTCCGTGGTCTTTACCAAATAGCCTCACTTTTTAAGAATTTTTATTAACAATGTCGTGGATTTATTGTTTGACTTGCTAAAGTGTACGGTTTAATTTGAAAATGTTAACAGTATTCTCGAGCTTTCTTATATGAAGAAGATTTTGATTTTGAGCCTCTCTCTAGTCTCTTTTGAATATATGGCCAGATTTTAAATGAAAATAAACTTAAACGTAAGTTATTCCTTTATTTTTTTAGTAAAATTAGAAATTAACATTTTTTTTTAACTTAAACATAGCCCCAAGGTTGTTTAGAGCTCTATCACATAACGAGGTTTCTCACGTGACAATCTCATTAGATATCTCTCCCAACATGTGCGATCCATATATAGCAACCGCCTACTACATTTTTTAATTTTTAATTTTTGGAGAATTTCTCACTTGTAATTTTGCTCCATTAGCTGCTCTATAATTTTCTGTTAAGGAAAGAAGACCAAGAAGGCCAAGATAAGCATCAAAAACATCCGCTAGGTATCATAAAATAATTGTAGGTAAGGTAGCTATCAAATTCTTCCAGTCAATTTATGCTGCTAGACGAGTATATTATTATGTCATTATGTGATTGTGTAATGTCGGTGCCCAATTGCCAGTATAAAACAAAGATAAAATCAACTTGCTATTGGTTGACCAATTACTATTTCGTTTTTATAGTCCTCTTAAAAATAAAAAATAAAAAATTATTTTCAAGAACTTTGTGGCCTAAATTTGTCGTTTGAGCTTGGAGGTCGGTCAGTTTCTATAGTTGGAACGGAACTGACTGTGACCAGCGTGATGGGCGGGGTACAATACTATTATAAAACTAAGATGAAAAATATGACAATATTTTTTGTTTTTTTTTTAATAAAATAGATATTAAAACCATCCATATATTATTGGTAGGTGTTGAAATTTTCTTTTAGTAGATGCAAATATAGAGCTCGTTCATTTATGCAATACAACAAGTGATCAATCATTTGTAGAGACTGGCAAGTTGAAAATATATCCAGACACATCCCATATCATCCCACCAAGCTATATTCCTCTCTGTTTCGTAATTTAAAAAAAAAAAAAAAAAAAAAAAAATGTTGACTCAACATTTCAAACCACCCGTTTTGGTTGAGTTGAAAGTTTCTCCACTCTTTTCCCTTACCTACCGTAAACTGATTAAGTAATGGCTACACAGTGGAGTATGGGGTTTGATAAAATACAAAATTTATATTTATATTTGATAGATTAAAATGTATATTATTTGAGAGAACCAAATAAATACATCCAAAAAAAAGCAATATGTCATTTAAGGTTTGCATCATTTAGTAGTGTTTCTTTTTTATTTATTTATTTTTTTACTCATAGACTTGGCAATTCCGTAGCTCACAACCTAGCTAAGCATACAAGATATGTTAGAGATTTATCGGTGTGGATGGAGGATGTTCCTTCCCACCTTTATGATGTTCTTTTAGCCAACGATGATTAGTTCTATTTTCCAGTAAATTTCCTAGTTTTCTTTCAAGAAATTTTTTTTTTTTGAAAGAAACAGGAGAAGGCACTAGAAATGTTGTCCTAAATTCTAAAATTAACCCCTACACTCCAAACTCATAATTAATCAACAGTTGCTTAAGTTTAGATTCAACAATTTGGTTGATAACAAAAATATCACCACAATCCAAAAATAGTATAAAAAAAAAAAAAAAAAACATAAAACAAACACAAGGAATTTCGTAAAGAGTGAAATATTTTGAAAAACTCTTTCAATTCTGCAGCCTACCCTACTGGAGAATTAACTACAGAATAATATTAGCTAAAATAGTCTGTACTTATAAAACCTTTTCTCAACATACTAAACATATAACATGACCATATTTCTAAATTTTCATAATGAATTTCAATTTTAATATTTTTCTAGATTAAATTTATGTATCTTTTCTATTTGGAATGCTACAAAAGATGTCTTGCTATAGTTGTGTCAAAACTAATTTGTATATAGTATAGTCTTCTTCAATTTACCATGGTAGATGATTAATTTTGATAAATGTCAGGTTTTGAGCAGTATAATATATGTCGGTTTGAGATTCATATTTACAATTGTTTGAAGCATGATCCATGTGGATTTTCTTTTCTTTTATTAATATTGCAGAAGATGCTGATAATGAGTTGGCAAATTTCAAAGCATGGTTTTACTATGTTTATTATAAATCCTTAGACCCAAAAGTATGTTCCAAGTTCGACCATTATTTGATGAAATATATGTATCTTCTATTTAATGTTGTTGACAATTTCTAATTTTTATAGGATCTTTCTTCAAGAAACGGCAGTGATACATAATGAGAAGTCTTTATATATAACCCAATGGCATTGGTTTATTTTGATGTCGAGAACTTTAGAGCCCCAAAAAATAAAACCAATACTATTTCTTATGGCCTCAGTGTTTTTTTATTCTTTGATTTAATGATTGATTTTTTTTTTTTTCTTTTTTCTTTCTCAATTCCCTTCAAAGTGTTTGAAGAAATGCTTGGACTGAATGCATTTGATTGGGTTTTACTAAATTTTGCAGATTGATTTTGGCTTAGGGAATATATTTTTTATTATTAAAGCAAAGTCACACTCAAAAGTTGTTAGTTGCATGGTAAGTGGTGGTATACAGCGAGAAAACGTTAGAACCCAGTGTCATTGGTTTATTTTGTTGTTGAGGACTAGGGGTGTGTATGGGTCGAGTTGGGTCAAGTTAAGAGGCTTTTGCAATCCAACCCACCATGGTCGGGTTAAAAAAAAAAAAATTATAACCCAACCTAACATAGCCCGTCACAAGAGTCCAACCCAACTCACTTGACTCACATTAAACCTATGGATTGGACAGTTTTTTATTTTTAATTGAGCATTAGAACAGTATCAACACAAATAAGAGCAATTTTATAACCATATAAACCTAAGTATAGCACCAAACCAACAAAAACTACTTTATTCTTCAAGTTCAAATCAACTTAGCTAAGAAACAAAATAAACATAAACTAGTTTTGTTATTCTGTAATTAGTAGGATATTATATAGTTCTAGATATTCCAACTCAATTGAAAAACAAAAGAGTAAATAATAAAATTATATAATATATTTTTTCAATATATATTAAATATAGGCAAGTCGAGTTAGGTTAGGCGAATTTATGAATCTGTTGATTCGCACCTAACCCGACCCACTATAAAAAAATAAATAATTTTACAATCCAATCCAACCTACTAACTCTTAAAAACTAACCAGACCTAGTGAATTGGGTTGGATCAAGTCAGTTTTAGCAGATTGATGGATTCATGACTTTAGAATTATTAAAAAAGAAAAACAATTTCTTTTGAACTTGGTTTTCAATTTTTTTGGTTTAATGACTGATTACTGTTTTCTTTAGTTTTTCAATACTAATGATTTTTTTTCTTTGGTTTCTCAATTCCCTTCAAAGTGTTGAAGAAATACTTAAAACAAATACGTTTAATTGGGTTTTACTGATTTTTGTAGATTGGTTTTGGTTTTAGGAATTATATTTTTCCCTATTAGCAGAGCAAAGTCACACTCAAAGAGTTGTTATGTGAATTTTGTTGAAAAAAATTGTAAAGTATTGCATTAGTAAGAAGATTATCATTTTTTTTTTATTACCGTACGAAGATTATCATTTTATAATGCAGTTGAATCCAAAGCAATTAAGGCTTTTTAGTCTATCCTATGCGATGCACGAATTAATGACTAGTTAATTATTTATATCAAAAAAATGAAAAATAAAAAAAGTAATTTGTAATTAATATACAATTCATCTAAAATTGTTATCTGTGTTAATAATTAGGTTGAGCCCTCCTACACCTATTTTCAATCTGGGTTTTGTTGGTTTGAAGAATGCAATCACAATATTGATTCTTCTTCGATTCCAAGGTAATTAGAATTTCTGAGGTTACTTTAGTTACGGAAGTAACATTGTTAATTTCCTCATAATTCACGTAGTAGACTCGTGATAATCCTAATCTAGATTCTCCCGAAAAAAACACTCCTAATCTAATCCAGACACCGAATTCTCCAAACAATACTCAGCCTATGCTACAAAGAACACTTACTCTCTCTTTCTCCTTAATAGGACAAAAGTTTTATCGGAATATTTAAATTTTAAATGTTTTCGTTAAAAAACACGAGGAGATGTTATCAGGCCTAGGGTTTTCCTCACTCTGATAGAGCGCCGTAGTGAGTGAAGACATGTTTTCCAATCCATCTTTCCAATCCAGGAAGATGATTATTCAAAGGAAGCAGAGGGCTCGCAAGCTCGATTACTCTCCAGTTAGTATTGACGCATTCGATCTTATATCACAGCTGCCTAAATATATCATTCAACACATCCTCTTCTTCATGCCTCCAAAAGACACAGCTCGTACTAGTGTCTCGTCAAAGACATGGCGACGAGCATGGATTTCGCTCCCTATGTGTGATTTCAGTTGCGTTCTATTTTGTTTGTCTCGTCAACATTATGAAACTGAGGAGTTTGTGAATAGAGTTGATGAAGCTCTAGTAATACTCAAGGAGCAGAAGATACTTGTCAGAGAATTCAAGTTGAGAATGAAAGTTCGTGATACTATAGATGCATCTTGTATCGATAATTGGATGCAATTACTCATGAAAAATCACATTAAAAAGCTAGACCTTGGAATTGAAGGCCAAGAAAATATCAAAAGCTATACTTTGCCTAGGACTATTTTTGGTGCTGAAGCATTATCCGTATTGAAGTTAAGAGTTGTTATACCATGTTGTGTATGCCAGAGTGGATGCGGAAGATGAAGCATAGAATAGGAACACTGAGAACACGAGGGTTACGTGGTTCAGCCTTGACGGCCTACATCCACGGAGGAATCCCTTAAGGGTTACATCTTTATTGTATAAGAGTGTAGTACAATAACCTTATGTTACAATGAACCCTAACATGAGTATATATAGGCTACTAAACCCTAGACTACTAGTACAAGTAGGACTGGGCTTGGGCCTATTACATTGGGCTAATATCTGTCTAATATATATCTCTAACAAAGAGGTTGTAAGCTGGTGGATTCCTTATTCGGCGACAACAATGAAAAGTTTACTGTTTTACGAGAACTGTCTATAGAGGAAATGGATGTTTATCCAAGTGAATGGAAAGGAGTACAGAAGCTCCTATCTTGCTGTCCTTCACTGGAGGCACTTACTGTGGACACGTCCCCAAGAAGTTACATTGGAAGGTGCAAAAGCTCTCTTCAACTTGTCAATGTTCCCAAGCTTAAAAAGGCATATTTAAGAAATGTTCAAAAGATTAGGATTGAAGCACCTGCACTTAGAACTCTCTACTGTGAAGGCTGGATCCGTGCCAAATTGGATTTGAATTTGATTGCATGTAATAATGTATAAGAGCTGGAAATTAAAGGGTTCAGACTTGCAAAGAAATTCTTTCAATAGCTTAATTTTAAATTTCCTCTTCTTGAAGACTTAGCAGTGTTGTTCAACTCCAAAGACATTGATGTTTCAATTCATCGACTTAAGAGGTTACAGTTGTATCATTACTCTGATTCTTCACCAACTGTTAAGATCAATTGTGAAAATCTGCGTTCCTTCAAATATAGTGAACGTCAACACCATCGATAATTCTTGTCAATTCTTCAAACCTACAAGAAACTGAACCCAATTTGTTCAATAACTATCAAATAACCATGCGATGGTTACTTTGGCTGAGACGATATGTTGGAAATTTTCAGCAGAATCAAGTTCTAAACTTTTGGTGTACTGACATTCCACTTCCAACGGTAATTACACAATTAAATGGAAACACACACACACGTATATACTTCCTCAATTTTAGTGATCATTAGTAAGCTACGCACTCTGATACCATATTTTCCCCTCCCTACTTTTCAAATTTAACAAATAAACTCCAAGTTTACTGTTTTGATACACAGTTAATCAGATATGAGGTGGACTTAAATGAAGAAAGCATTCCTCCAAGACCAAATATTAAGCATTTGATGTTGTCTAATGTTCCAATATTAGAAGATTACACTGCTCTTATAGATGGCCTGTTATGGAGTTGTCATCCAAAGATATTATCAGCACATTCGAATCCTGAGAGCAAATTCATAAAGGTATACATTTTGTAATGAAAAGAAAACTGTTTATTATTTGTAAGTGAGAAATTTTTTTTAGGTTTATGAGTATCATGCTGACTATTGAATTTCTTTTGATTTATATTGTAGCCCTTGTACGAGACCTTAATGGGCAGAGAAGAAAAGCCAAAGTGCTGCAGTGGCTTAAACACCAAATGTTGGCGTCATTACTTAAAGGCTGTGAAATTAATTAATCACTCTGGCTGTCTGGCATGAGATATTGGGAAGTATGGGTGCCTCAGAGCAATGAGTTATCCGATTCATTTCTAACTGCTGAAGTATATAGAAGTATAACTTTTAAGCTTGAATGTGAATGACTTTTATTTCTATAGTTATACTTCTACACTATAGAAGTATAACTTTTATTTTTATTTTTGAAACCAAAGTGATATTTTTAAAGCAAGTCTAATTATGAATGTGAATGACAATCAAGCTAAAAATACTTTTTCAGTCACAACTCTTTGAAATTACTGTTATATTTTCTCAGTTACCACTATTAGAAGTTACTTTTTTTATGTCCTTTCTTCTTTTGGCATTTATATGTCTTCATTCTCAGTGGCTCTTACAGTCTAAGAGTCCTCTAGTGTAGTTGCATATTCCAAAGAATCGGACACTTCACTTGTATGTAGGCTCTTAATTTTGGTTAAAGTGAATAGCAAAATCAATTTTTGAAACCCCACCTTTCCTGCTTGAATCATTGCCTCCCTTGTAACCATCTATATTGCAGCTAATTCTACTAGCACATATTGTTTGTTTGTTTAGACCCCTTAAAGCAGATTGTTTAAACCTAGTGAATTAGCCAAATAGTTACTTAAGTTAATTATGAGATCTAGGTTAAACAGTAAAAGATCATATCATACACAAACGGAAAAGTAAATAATACAAAGATATAATCACCCAAGAAAACTAATGAAATTAACAGTTTCAAGGTAAAAAACCTGGTGAGGATTTAACCTAACTATCCTCAAGGTAAACAAATCCACTAATAAAAAATTAAAGTTTTTACAAAAGATTTAACCCTAAATCTATTGCTACTTCCAGTAGTAACTTATTGACACGACCACGTACAAATTCCGAATCCACAAACTCTTCTCTATTGGATTTGCAGCACACAAACTCCCACACTTATGACTTTGAAATCTCACTCAAAGGTTTCAGATTACCATCAGTAGTTGATCTTGTAGCATCAACTTCTACAACACTAAATCTTGAGCTTCTTCACAGAATATTTTTGGTAGAACATTTGAGACAGTTTTGGGTACAAAACCCTAGATCTACAATTGGAGGCATAATATTAACTCTTCTCTCCCTGAAAACCTCTAAAAAAACCCATCTAGGGTTAGGTTATAATGTCCTTTAAATATTGCAAAAAACAAATCGCGATTTAGGCTTCAGACAAATAGGTTATGGGCTTTCTTCATTTGTTGATTTTTGTTGATCTACAACTTTTGATCAATCGAAAAATTCTCCTAATCAATTGAAAAATTCTCCTAATTGATCGAACCAGTCTGATTTTGACTTTCTAAACCTGCAACTTGTATGTTCTTTGAATTTTAACTTGCAGCACTTTGAGCATTGTCTAATATGACTTCATTAACTCTAAGATCTATATCTAGACAAGTTTATGTTTACGATTTGCCAATTGTTTTAAACTTTTAGAACCTAACAATCTCTCCCTTTGGCAATCCATGACAAAACTTGCATACAATATGAAATGCTCAAATACAAGAACAACCCTATTACAATAATATGCCCAATTACATCACAAATCCCAATCTAAGACTCCTAACCTAGAAGTTGCAATAAAAGGCAGAAGGTCTTGATCAGAATATACCTATCTTTCTTGAAACACTCAAAAAAGCACATCACCGCATGTGTGGAAATAAAGACAGATAAACAATACGTAACAAATATGCAATAACAAAAAATAACAAAACAATTTCATCTCCCCCTTTCAAAAACAATTTCATCTCCCGCTAAATAAAGACAGATAAAAACCTTTTCAACATTTCTTCTATTTCTCCCCATTTTTGTCACATATTGACAAAAACAACCCAATCAGAAGGTAGACAAAAAACATACATAATAGAGGACAAGAAAAAATAGGGAACCAAAGGAACACAAAACAATTCAACTCTATAGAAAATAGAGACAATTCCCCGTATGAACAGCAAATGTTTAAAAAAAAAAAAACTTTCTCCCTCTATAAAAATAGGAAAAACAATTTTTGGGAAAAATTTAGGAGGTGGGGAAAAATAAAGACACACATAAGTTGAAGATACACATGAAGAAAAATATTCTCTCTTTCAATATATGCAAACTTGACACTATGTAACCTATAAACAAATGCATGTAAATATTCCAGGCACAATCAGTTAAGACTATATAATATAAATCTCAATGATATAAAAATTTAGCATGCAATGTTTTCATGTGTCAAGGTATTTTGAACTCAAATCAACCTCATTAGTAGAGAAAATATTTCCACATTTATTATCCCTCGTATCTCGGAGAAAATTGCTTTTTACCCCTTTCTGAAAAAAAATCCAGCATTTTGTCCTCTTTCTCAAACTAATTAGGGAAATGCCCCTCTTTTGAAAATCGAGTTTCTGAAAATCGATTTAGGCCCTATAGCAGTGTTTTTAAAGACCCTATAGTGACGTTTTAAGGACCTATAGTGACGTTTTGTAACTCAATTTTCATAAAGTCGAGTTACATGCAATTTTTTTTCTTTGTTTTTACCTATAACTAGACTTTATGAAAATCGAGTTACAAAACGTCACTATAGGTCTTTAAAACGTCACTATAGGGTCCTTAAAAACGCCGCTATAGGGCCTAAATCGATTTTTAGAAACTCGATTTTCAAAAGAGGGGCATTTTCCTAATTAGTTTGAAAAAGAGGGCAAAATGCTGGATTTTTTTTCAGAAAGGGGCAAAAAGCAATTTTGTCCCTCGTATCTCCAAAAAAATATATATATATATATATTCCCAATTTTTAACAATTCACACATCAAGATAAATAGCATGTACTAAAATGTACAAAACTCAAAAATTAATCAATCAATTTTTAAATCAAGTTGACACATGGACTTGGCTGTAATAATTTTGGTTTTGTGGTTGACCTTTCATGTTTTGAACATATTCATTTTCGTATGAATATATAGATTCATAATCAACACTTTTATAATCTATTATATCATAATAGTCATTAGGAAACCATAAATCAATTAATGCTCTTTTCATTATTTGCCAAGAGTGAATTCAATGCACCTCATCGTTTTCTAGCGATTTGAATATCTTCCCAACATTCCTCTGCTTCATTGTCTAATTTATTAGATGCAAGCCGCATTTTTACTTCATCACAAATCTTTCAAAAATTAAAATACTCTTCCAAATCAAGAAACCAATCAATAAAATCCAACTTACACATATCTCCATCAAAAAATGGAATTTTTTTATAGGTAGGAATGCGTCTTTGAATATATTGATCATTGTTGTTTTGAGATGATTTCCTAGTAAGAAGAGTAGCAATCTTTTGCATTTCGCCTATAATTTGCTAACTCTTTTCAAAAAATTGTTGATTCTCATCACAAGCATCTTTATGAAACTCAAGGAACTCAGCCCTATTGAGGATTGCGTTATCGACATCGTTGCCGCCATTGTTGTTGTGGTGGTCACCGTCTCACCGGTTAGCCATCAGACCAGGGTAAGTCAAGGCTCTGATACCAATTGATGTCGTGGAAGCCTGAAGAAAGCACACACGATACTCTCTTGATAGAACAAAAACTAAACTATTAGCTTCTGGTAGTAAACCTCGAATCCACGAGAGGTTTTCCTGAATCCACAAGGAGAAGAAAACTGGAATTCGCTAGAGAAATAATTTGACAAAAAGTCTGTATTTATTGATAATAGTTTGAAAAATTGAATTTCCTTTGGAGGCTACAATGTGTTTAAATAGTAAAAAGAAAACCTAGGGTGGCTAGAAACCCTAAAGCGGCTACAAAAGCATATAAAACTCAAATCTGACTAAACAACATTAAAAGAACCTAAAACAAGAAAATAAATCACCTAAACCTAAAATAACAAAAATTACATAAAAATGTTGTAATTACATAATTACAAAATTTAAATAAACCGTGTCCTGCATCAAGTATCAAGAATGAGAATTTATAAAGAGATTCTATATAAAATTATTGTATGAAATTTTTCACCGAAAAGTATTGCTATGATGGATGGTTATAAGAAAGTAAATTTTGGACAAAGGGACTACACTATACCAGCATTATTCGGGTGAAGTGTAGTAATGATTGGAGGTTTTAATTTGCTAATTTTCTAGAAGGGATTATGACATGGTTTTCAAATTTGGACTGTTTAAAATAAATAAACAAATAAGAAAGAAAGAGGTTGAAGCTTTTTAAGGTTGGATCAGGGTCTAACCGAGGTTGTAAAGGATATTTTCTTATTTAATCACTTTTTCATTTGTTAACATTGAAAAATGCTATGTCCACAACAATTTTACAATAAATTTGAGACAATAAGTTATTATTAGCTATTACTAGTAGATAAAAAAGTAATTTTGGTGGGTTCATATTAAAACTAGTAACAACTTGGCACTGAGAAATTGTTGTGAAAATGTTGTAAATTTAGCATTTCCTAGTTAAAATTATAGGATTGTTTGGATTCCATTTTTCTATATTGTTAAAAATGCACTTAAAAATGTCACTAGAGTATATTTAACATTTTTCCTAACAAAAAAAAAAATAGTAAATACGGGTGAATCAGTAAATTCCTAACATGTTTTTAAATTAGAACTCTCAGCTAGAAACTTTGATTTGCAACCCATATTTGAGTCCTCCAATTTTTCCATTGCCAAGCTCAAAATTTAAAACAGTGCATCTTATTGATAATGTTCTTAAAAAAAAAATTCCCCGCCGGTCCACTTTCTTTGTCAAATTCAAATTCAAATCTTGAAGATACACTCCACGTTTCAGAACCTAAGACAAAGTTCATACAATTTTCAAACTATAGCTCCCCATCATTTTGTTACATATACCCATGGGGAGTTAGAGTTCGTTAAAAAAAAAATTTACCACTCTTCCTTAATCCTTGTCTCAACGCCGCTATAAAGATAAATATACCGAAAGAAAGATAATAGGAGAGAGGTCAAACAGAAATCAAATACCAATCAGAAAAACTAGATTTGTGTCTTTCTTTATCCTCACTTGGTTCTTTGTCTTGGACTTGACGGTACACATTCTAACTAAACAAAACTTACAACTTGTCATGGTTTGCCATCACTACAAACTCAAATTCTAACAGAGAATTTTTATTTTATTTTATTTTGTCTGGGGAATTTTTTATTAATAGTTGTAGATTTTAGATGTGTGGTATTCCTTTCTGCATGCATTATGTGTTTAGTTTTCAACAAATAGCACATAATATTTATGACTGAATTGTTATTTTCTTTTTTGTTAAATTATGCATTATTTGAAGTAATAAAAAATCATATGTTAATTGACATTAAGAAAGTATCAAAATGTATGAATTTAGATGGAAAAGAATGTATGAAAATAATACATATGACTGAACTTAACTAATTATAAGTTAAGGATCCATGTATATATATAGCCAATCTTTAAAATTAAGTTAGGACTAAGGCGAAGTTGTTGTTGTTGTTGTTGATCAATTAAGTAATTTACCCTAAATTGTAGGAGTTCATGTGAGGATGAGTTTTGATTGTTTCTTAAATTGAGTTTTTATGGGAATGATCTTTGGCGTCAAATCAAGTCCTTAGGACTATATCATTAAATTGGAAGTAGAAGTTTAAACTCTTTGTAAAATGCGCCACTCTTGCAGGGAAACAACAACAACATAATTACAAAAAAAAATTTAAAATTAAAAAGCCCAAGGTAAAATTGTAAAGTTTTTTAAGGGTTACTGTTAACATGATTTTTAAAATCAGTACGGTCAAAGAAGCGGTTTTGATTCCAGTTCTAGATTTTACCTGATTTTTGAGATTATATATTATATATGAACAGCTAGGCTTTGAACCCCTTGTGAGTTAAATTGGCACAAATTGAACACACGGATGAGTAAGTTCTTGGCTGCCCAAACGGACACTACGTTTAGAAAGTAGATGCATCATAGGTTGCACATCAAAGTATCAGTTGATTTGAAAATTTGGCCTAAATTGGAATTCAGGTGGAGTTTTTAATGTTTATTTTAATATATACTCACGCATTAAATTTTATTTTATTAATTTTAATCTTTCTTATGCTTTATTATTTTTATTTAAATTGAATATCGTCTGTGTTTTTTATGTTTATCATCATTTTTTAAAATGATTTTTATTTATTTTTATTTAAAATAAATTAGTCATAAATACAACAGTTGAAGCAACTTAAGGCCTCATTGCAAAGCACGTGTGATGAGGCTAGTGAGTGTGTGTGTGTGTGTGTATAACCTCTCTCTCTCTCTCATGGCCATCTCTTTCCTTCCTCTTTCAACTCTATTTCATCAATATTAGAACCACCTTGAAGCTTAAAAATTGTAATGTGTTAAATTTAATTATTTCACTCAATGGGATTTTTGTCTGCAAATATTTTCCCCACCGTGATCAAATTGTCATGTCAAACTTAACTTCCATTGCACTCTATTTAATTTGATGGTTTGATTGTGCCTCCACTTGATTTGCATGTAATATAACTAATTAATTAACATTGGATCTAATTTATTCAAGGTACAAATACAATGACATCCCATATATAAATAATAACAAAATAAAATATTAGTATAAGTAAAGAATAGATGTATATAAGAATCATATAAATAATAACAAAATAAAAGATTAGTATAATTAAAGAATAGATGTATGTAAGAATCATGAGTGCAGGAAAAGGTTTCTAGAGTCCGAGTACTAATAGGAATGAGACTGATATTTGTAAATCGTGTACACCTTACCAACAAAGTAAGAGAAATAGAAAGATAATATTGTAAACACGAGTTATTAGGCAAAGGTCTTTGTAGTTAATTAGGCCAAGGATTCTAGAGTACTAGTACTATAGTAACTAGTAAGAACAGGTTTCCCCTTTCCAACAAAGTAGCCGAACTGATTATAAATATAAAGTAAGTGATGTGGTGCAGAGAGAGAAGGATTTTGAGGAAAAAAAAAACCATATTTTTATTGAGAAATATGGGGTTTGAAAAGGAGGAGAAGAAGAGAAGAAAAACCATATTTTTATTTACAGGTGATTCTTTGGATCGGATATCTCAGTTGCCAGAACACATTCTCCATCACATCCTCTTCTTCATGCCTTCAAAGGAAGCTGCTCCTACCAGTACCTTGTCGCAATAGCTATTATAGTTTTGTTTCAGAAGAGGAAAAAGCAGAATTTGTGGAGGAAACAGAGCAGTTTATTAAGTCCGTTGATGAGGCTTTGTTACCACTCCGTGAGCAAAAGAAAATACTCCAACGTTTTAGTTTGAACATGAGCCTTTGTGATGCTATATATGATTCTTGCATTGATAACTGGATAGAATTGGTTAATGGAAATCATATAGAAACGCTAGACCTTGACATTCTTCGCATGATTGGCGTGAAAAATTATGTTTAACCACAGAAAACATTTTCTGTTGAATCTTTGGTCAAATTGTCTTTGAGTGGTTGTAAATTAGAGAGCGACTATTTTAGCTACAATATGAAGCCTATTTGTTTGCGAGAGTTGACTCTGCGCTTTGTGGAAATTGATTCCCATACAATAATGAAGATCCTACGCTGTTGCCCTTTGCTCGAGGTGTTTGTTCTAGACTTAGGCATGGAAATGCACTCTGTTGTTCACCTTGTTAATGTCCCCAAGCTTAAGAAGGCTAAATTATATGGAATCAGTTGGGTTAGAGTTGAAGCTCCAAATCTTGAAGTTTTTCACTGTGAGAGGTTTATTGGGAAATTGGACAATATTGCTTGCAGTAAGGTAAAGAAACTGAAACTAAAATCCGTCGAATCCAAACAAATATCTATTCCGGATATCAATTATAAGTTCCCCTTTCTTGAGACCTTGTACTTGAGAGTCTTAAGGAGTGAGAAAATTAAAATTTCCAGCCGTGGACTTAAGAGATTAAGTTTGTCATGTGATGATCAAATAATGCCATTGCTCCAGATCAATTGTGAAAATCTTCATTCCTTCGAATTTGATAGTGAATCAATACCAAAATCATTTTCTATCACTTCTTCGGCTTGTCTAGAAAAAATTGTGCATACACTCTGGCCAAAAGGTTCTATAGACACTTTCTGGTTTCTGAGACTCAGACGATATCTTGGAAAGTTTAAGGAGCAACAAACTTTAAGCTTGCACTTTCACCCTACTACGGTAAGCCCAAAAATTCAATTTTATTTATTTAATTTTCTATTTTTAATCTTCATGTAGTGACAACATTATTATGTACCTAGTCTAATTGCATTATTTCAATACCAATTCTTTTTTCTTATTTTATTTACAGGTACTTTTTTTTTTATTGTGTTTTACAGGTTTTTCAGCTTTTGAGAAAAGAGTGTTTACTGGTTAGTTCTACACTTTTCTACCTTGATCAATTTACAAAAACAGTTTCTCATCTTGAATTACAGAATGAAATAAGCTCACCCCTATTATTTTTAGATTAGTTTGATTTGGTATGTGTGAAATGAAATTGTGTATACATATCATTTACACGTGCATGTCTATTTCTTTCGCTTTTTACTGTTTGACTACACCAAATATTTTTTCCTCCTAATGTTTCTGTCACTTTATTAATCATTAAAATTACAGTATGGGCCTTGTTGTTCAAGTTTGTAATACAGCAATATATATAATAAAATTGATTTCTTGAACTACTAAAGTTTTGTTTAACATTTTGACTTTCTTATGCATTAGTTAAGCATTTTGTGCTGAATGATGTTCCAACAATGCAAGACTATATACAGCTGTTTTAGATGGCTTATTATGGAGTTGTCATCCAAAAGTTCTGCGGACATATTCAAATCTAGAGAACGATGAATTTATAAAGGTGAGTAAAAATTTCCTAACGAGGAGCAAATGGCTTTGATGTAAAATTGGGAATTTTTTTTCACTTGGACTGTGATATTTTGCATACTAATATTATTTCTGTTTTTGCCTATCATTTATTTTTTGTATATTGCAGTTCCTATTTCAGGCACTAGTTAACAGAGATGAAGAGCAAAATTGTTGCAGTGACAGTCACATGAAGTGTTGGCGGCATTACTTAAAAGCTGTTACGGCAAAGTATTTCGATTGGAGGAAGCGGAAGTATGTCAAGGTTCGTCATTGTGATGCCGTATTTGATTCATTGTCAACTCTTGAAAATTGTCACAGAATTGAGTTTAATTTGGAATGGTCATTGTTTACACAAGAGTGTGTTTGGACACGTGAAAAGACTACTCATAGTCATATAGGTGTTTGATAATTCAAGTATAGTACTACTCAACGTCCCAACAAGTTATAGCAGTATTTTTGGGTCATTTTGGAAGTTAATTCTAGAATTATTCTGAATCAGTTAGTTAGCCAGTGAGACTCTAGTCTCCCACGCATCAAGCATTATGTAATTGGAGCTTTGTAGGAGTTATAACTTTCTTTTTTTACAGATTGTTTGGGTTGAACTAATGTACTTGGGAAAGGGCGAATTTTGAATTCTATTGCTCTTAGCTGTGTCTATTAGTTTTTCAATTGTATTTTTTAATGAGTTTATTTAATAGGTACTCTTAAGGTCATTTGTTAATAAACTATTTTTTAAAAATTTTGATACTACTTTTTCTGATCAATATAGAAAGTTATAAAACTAAATCAGTTACTTTTTCCTTTTTTCATAAAAAAATTCTAAAAATAATTTTTAAACAAATGACTCTGGTACCTCGGTTAACTTTTCCCTTTTCTAACTTCCATCCTTTACCTCGTGAGAAGAAAAAGAAGGATTCTTCTTGTTTTACTCTTAGTCTATAATGGATTTTGATAGATGGTGAGTTTTTTCGTTTGTATCTCTTAGTTGGATTCCTGAGAGTGGTGAGCATATATTTCTATCTCATGTAAGTGTGTACTTGTCACTTGTGTTCACTTCTTACTTTCCAAAAATAAAATCTTTGGTCTCAATGGGGTATTAGCATTTTAGCACTTTGGCTGTCATGGTAGTTGTTGTGGACAAATGTAAGAGAACCAAGAGCTCGCCAAAGAGACCTCCACGATTTACAGCCCCAACAACATTTGGAGCACTACACTTCAAGATTTGGACGGAGTCACTCTCTATGAGGGAGAGTCGGACACAAGGCTGACCCAAGATGCTCTCGGTTTCATCATCAGAAACTTTGCCTTTCTGCTTCTTTACCATTCAATGAACAAAAGATTTTTATTAAATTTGATATTTTCTAAATAGGCACAAGTTTCTTTTTGGTTTTATCAACGGAAATCAATTTTAAACTTGTCATTAAACTTCAAAAGAAAAAGAAAAGGCTATCTAATTTTCGTACAAAAATTAAAAACCATTGGGATTTTCGTTCACAATTTTGAAAGTAGTATAGTTGAAATTGTATTTGCTGATTCAGAAAAAGAACGAAAATATATTTGTTATGTGAGGTTTTAACATTTGAGTGATTTTTTTTAATGCAACATTCATTGATGTTAAAAATAATACAAATAATCACTTATGACGATTGCCTTTTATTATTAAGTCAAGACACAATTAAGTTTCCTCTCCTATTGAACCCCTTCCCTCCTATCTTTATTTATATGTAATTCTATGTAAGACATATCATATTTAAAAGTCAAATATAATAATAAATCTCTCACTCTGACTTAAAAAATATAGTTTAATAGTTTTATACATAATTTAATTATATATATTTTTCAGATCTTCTCTCTCTCACTTTGCATTCTCATGGCTATCTCTCTCCTTTCTCTTTCAACTCTATTTCATCAATATTAGAACCACCTTGTTAGGCATGGTGAAATACCTCTAATCCATTCTACTTCCTTCATGCATAGATTTTTCTAGTCCAGAGAGGAGATAGGACATGGGCCCCTAATGATCTAACTCAGTCCACTCTTGCCTTTCCATATGTGATTTCAATTTCAAAAAAATAAATAAAAAATCTTTTGAGAAAATAATTAAATTTTAAAATTTGGCATTCCAATAAATGAGAATCATATTGACAATGATTGTGCACGAGGTATTAAAGTGTATCTGAATGAGAATCATGTCTGCAGATACTGCGCACGCCTGGACCTTATTTTTGTTTTTGTTATAATTGTGGTTAATAAAGAAGGCATGCAAGCGAGCAATATATATATAGGAATAGATTTTTAAGAAAATATATAACTTTATCACCACTTACAAAGTAATCTCCTCCAATAATCCTTTTTGTCATCACGTTTCCGCAAACAGAAATTAAATCCCTCCATTTGTTAACAAGGTTAGCTTTGATTTCTTTTAACTATATACCAAGAATTTGAAGTTTGATTTTTTTTTTTTTTTTCCCCTCTCTTGGTACATACCACATGGGTTTATTTTTTGTCGACTTTTTCTTGCCCTTTCGATGCCTTTTTATAAAGATTGGCAAGTACAATGAGGTGGACAATACAATTTGTCACACAAGTTCAAGATATCCATACTGAGATGGAGAATGACGAGTCTATAGCACATGCTCTTCAAGAAGAAGAGCACTTTGGTGCTCGTCAAGAGCATTTCCAAACTTCAAATATTTTGGCACATAGTTGTGTTGGTGCACCAAGAAGATACCCTAGCCTTTGTACTTGCAATTTGGGTTAGCACCTTGGACTGTGATTTATATATTTCTTTTGCTTACATACAGTGCTAGGAAAATTTTTTGTGATGTGTGTAGGTCATTTTAATGGTCTAAAAACATCATATGATCCAAGAAGACGAGTAACCGAAATCGAAATCCCCTGTCTGTGTTCTACTCCGTTAGAAAAATTACTAAGTGGTGCCGAGGAGTTGTTAAGATCATTCGAAATAAGGGAAACCTTTGCTACGGATGATTATTTGTACAGAAGAATGAACAAGCAGATTAATACTGTTGGTGTAAGTATTGCTTTTGTACAGTCTTTTATTGCCAACAGAAAATAAAAGTTTATTCTTCTCTATTCACAATTTGAATAGAACTCTTTAGTCTTTCATTTTCACTTATTTGTACTTCCAAAAAATAACTTATTTTTTTAATTAAAAGTGATTTAACAATAAGACAAGATAAATGACATAAATTATCCAAAAAACATTTATGGGCATTTAATTAAATAAGAAATTTAAAATTTTCCATCATATTCTACTCTCTCTTTCTCTGTCTCTCTCTCTATACATACATACATACATACATACATATATATATATATATGTGTGTGTGTGTGTGTGTGTTATTTAATTGAAGCAACTGTTCATCAAAAAAAATTTGAAGTAATTAAAACTAGTAGTTGAACATACAATAGATTTCATTTGTTATCTAAATTATTGTTTTGATGCTGTATTCTGGCCTAAAATAAGTTGTAATATTTCCTTTCTTTCATATTTTTCTTACTGGTAAGTTATACAGGCATTTTGTGGGTTACCCTTATTCTCTTTTTATTTTTTGGCAGTTCGTTCCTAAAACAAATGCAAAAGTACCCTCAGCTAATGATGTGAAATCTGATCATCAACGCCTGCTAGAAAGGTTCAGTGCTAATTTCTCCCTGATGTTGCTACATTAAAATTATATGTATAGTGAATGGTAGAGCAATTAATAAAAACATATACAAGATTACACATCAAGTACATTTTTAGGGAAAAAAATGACTCACTATGTTACTTTACCTGTGAGTGCTGTATAGATAGATGAATAAAGAATTATCCATTCACAATTAAATACAATATGGTAAGAAATTTTTAGTATCTTAACTAAAACCAAGATCATCATTTCCTGCAAACCTTCAGTTATTTCCTCACATTTAAATTTATAAAACCTGTAAGATGTTTTTATTTCTTTTTGTGTACTTTCTATCAGTTACACTGATATTGAAATGTTGTATATCTGATGTTAGAATTGTTTTATCTTTCAGACTGAAGTTATACAATCTGGTTGAGAATGAGGTCAAAGGAGATGGCAACTGTCAGGTCAGTCCTTACCTTAAGTTCAAGATGGATTTTCACAAATTACTGCATAATAGCCGTAACATAACTTAATCTTGACTGTTCCAACATTTTGACTATATAATTTTTTTCCCGTTACCTTTAACATGTCAGCTCTACAACTTAATGCTAAAGTTTATTATATGCCAACATAATATTTCAGTTGATCATCAACATGGGCATAAACCGTTACCTTTAACATGTCAGCTCTACAACTTAATGCTAAAGTTTATTATAATATTTCAGTTGATCATGAACATGGGCATAAATTCTTCTTTGCTTCCAAATTTTGTCTAGCAATCTTTTGTCATGGTTTCTAAGTAGTTTTAGTTCAGCCTTATGTATAACTTTTATTTACTTGTGTTTCTTTCTTTCTATTGCAAAACCTTAGTAGTAATGATCATGTGTCCTCAATAATACTAAATCAAAAGATATGCCATTACTTTTGTACTCTTCCAGTTTCGTGCTCTAGCAGATCAACTGTATGGTGATCCTGACCTCCATACATTTGTAAGAGAACAGGTTATTGAACAGGTTGGTTGCTATTCCAATAAAGTTACTCTTTTATAAAGGAATTTGAGTCCTAATGTCCAGAAGCAAGTCAAGGTTTGATTATTTTTTCCCTTGTGTTGATGTCAACAGCTCAAGTCTCAGCTGGAACTTTACCAGAATTACGTTCCTATGACTTATAATGACTACTTGGAGAAAATGAGCAAGTATTTTGGCATTCTCTCTTTTCAAAGTTATAGCATTCATTAATGTTTACTTGGAACTATTTCATACTTACACTCTTTGACATAAATAAAATAGGGAAGGTGAATGGGGTGATCATGTCACATTGCAGGCTGCCGCAGATCGGGTAAGAGGAGCTTCCCAAACCTTTCTATATTCTCCATTTCCTTTCAGCTGTCCTGTCCATAGAAAATTTTGAACACATTTTTTCATTGAACCCTCTATTACTTCATAGCCAAAAAAAAATATTTGTATGAGGTCACATTTATTAGTTTCTGCTCAGAGGGTCCTAATTAACCGTGCTTCCTTAATTTCATTTTAGCTATTTTGAGAAAATATAACATGATTACAAATTGCTAACAAATTTGACATTAAAATTTGGATGCGGAATTTCAAATTGCAAAATTCAGAACTTTATTGGTGGAAAAAATTTATGAGAGCAATTTATTTCTAAACTCAAAATTTACCTTTATCTAATTGTAAATAAATTGGTCAATTATTGATTAGGAAAACACTAAGTGCCTTAATGTTTTTTCATCATCACTTTCTTGTGATTTTTATGGAAATTTCCTTTTTTCTGTATGGGTTCATGCAACTTATGGTGTACTGATGTACATGTGTGATTTACCATTTTTTTTCTTTGTTAATTTGATTGTCACCATACTAGTTCTTCTTCTTCTGATAACTGATGCATGTTTACCTTGTGATTGTAGTTTGGTGTCAAGATATTTTTGATTACTTCCTTTAAGGATACTTGTTACATTGAGATTCTTCCCCACATTCAAAAGTCCAAAAGAGGTAAATTTTTTACAATTACTCATTATATCCCTATGAAACTTGATGTGAATTACAAATTTATATCAAGGTCATAATAGTTCTCATTGCTAGATATGTTGAGACTTTTTATTAGGACCTACTTTTTTATTTTTCACTCGCATGACTTTTCCTAATTCATTCTTATAGAAAGTTGCAACTTAATGCCCCTTACTTTTTGGGCCATGCCTTAATTTTATATTTGGTAAGCTGTAAATATGAAATTAATGAATTGTGGATTTTGCAGTTCTTATGTTAAGCTTTTGGGCAGAGACTCATTACAATTCAATTAATCCAGAAGCAGGTAAACATCTCTATAATTATAAACTTCATATCTCAACATATGCTGAGCTTTATGGTTAGATAACCCACCTTAGGATCCATTCTGTTAGTGGACTTAAAAGTATGCTCCTAGCCTCCATAAGAAGAATCAAGTAGGAGGAAAGCTAGATTCCAAGAACAAAATACTCTCTCTTGCCAATTAATCCCACTTCAAAATGACCATTGTAAATAAAAGGTGAAAGCACTTCTTGGAAACACACATCAAAATATGGGCTGCTAAATGAAGGTGGCTGATGCAGTAGTAGTCCCTAGCTTGAGTTGATACTAATACCAGAAATAATTCCAGAAATCTATTAAAAGGGATGGAGTAATGAGTTAAAGAAGGGGGAGCATAGGCTATATATCTAATCTAAATGTATATTGAACTGCTGCCTCTTGATAATAACAACTTTCCAGTAACAGGACAATGCAGCTAGAGTTATTTCACCAAGTTGTATAAATAATTTAAATTAATTTTCTTTCTAGATGATCTTTCACATCTAGATGTGCCTATATCACAAAAGGAAAAAGGCAAGAAGTGGTGGAAATTCTGAAGAAGCTTCAGTATCTTAGACAATGCATGGTTTCACAGTATGGTAGACAGGAGAATGATGCAGATGGTTTCTAATTTTTACTGCTGCTGCCGCTGAGGTTAATGGTCCTTGAGGTGCACCTCAACTCATTTTTCCATTATTATATTCTTTGACCTTGGAATCTTCATTTCATATTGCATATTCTTTTCTCAAATCTCTTTAAATTTGCTTATACTCAGATCACTACTTCATTCATTTTATTTCTAGTTATTAATGGTTTAAATTTTCCATTTCATGATCATAACAGTTTGAGCGTCAAAATCAATGTTATTTCCAATTTATAACCATATAATATTTTAATCAAAGTGATTTGCATCATGCTTTGTTAGATGTTCACTTGTAATAATCTGTTTGGAGCTAATAAGACTGTGCTATCTGCATTGAGCATTTTCTTTTTTTTGGGTTACTAATTCAATCAAGTCGAGAAGCATGATACCCAAAAAAAGGGGGAGGGGGGGGGGGGGGGGGAATTTTTTTGTACATTAACTTGGGGGGGGGGGGTGGGGAATTTTTTTGTACATTAACTTGTTTCTCTGGTTCTTCCTTTATACTCTGCTTCAGTTGATTTAAGATCTTAGGCTGCATTTGTAACTACCTAAAGGCCATATAAAATAGAGACTAGAGTTAATTGTATAACTTTTATATTAGTTTTTTGTATTAATACATGGTCAAACGGAAGGGAAATGGAGCTTTTTAAGTTTTATTAATGGGACTCAACAACATTGAAAGATCAAAGATGCACAAAATGATATTGCATAATTGTAACCAGTATTTCATGGCATTTAACTAGAAAAAGCCATGAACTAGGTAGGGAAAAAAGAAAGGCTCCCAGTACCAAAGTCCTACTTTCACTTGCAAACAAAAATCTCATTATGCAGACAATTATGTAAAATTGAAAAGACTCATGCCTGCAAATAGTAAGCCTAATGCTAGTTTAAAATATAGTACTTGATACGTTTAATATTCTGACAGTACTCTTGTATGAATGGAGTGGAAACTTCATAATCTGAAGGAAAACAAGAATGTAAAATACATTACTGTTCATATCAGTTTGTTAAGGTCTATCCAGTTCAGCATGAAACAGGATGCTGAAGTAGGCTAATGTACAAAATGAAGCTGCTGCATTTCAATCTAAAATGCAGAATCTATGTATTAAGTTGACGCTGCTGCAGTTCAATTTAAAATATGGGATTAAGTACTAATTAGGCCAATGGTTTTTTGCTGACTGAAAACTTTATTCTTCAGTGTCATATGGAAGCACCTATTGTCACAGTGGGAGGAATAATTATTATGATTCATTTGTAAGTTTTTAATTCAGTCTGATGCAACTTGGTATACCTGAATAGTTGTGGTTTTTTATTCTAAAATACAGAATCCCGTTGCAGGAACAATGTCATCTCTTGGGTTGGAGACCAGCTGCTGGATGCCTCTAATTTGGAACACCACTGATTACTAATACTAATTTTCTTACTATTCTTCTGTTACTTGCCATCCTTCTTTTACAAGTCTGTTTTGCTGATTTGTCAGATTCTTTCACTACTATATCAAGTAAAATATGTTGTGGCATTGTTGGTAGAATCATTCATGAACTAGTACAATTGAAAGAATGTATATGGTCAGTGAATTAAACATTTTTTTAGTAGAATAAATCCGCTGGAGGAAAAGAAACTTAAATTGGGCATATCCATGTGCTTTACTGTATTCTTGTAACCTACTGGTGCTAGTGTGCTAATTGTACATAGTCAATACTTTCTGATGGTCCCATTTAAAGGAAAGTCTACACATGATGTTGCCTAGAATGGCAAGATTGGAGATGAGATTATCAGTTAGACTGAGACTTGGGCCGTTAGTGGAATATCTCGACTGAAATGTGAAGGATTCATAACTACCCCACCTGAGGGATCTTGTTGCTGAGCTCGTGATGTCGCGAAATGTGCTTGATGATTGTTTGGGAGACAAAGCTTTTGGAAGGGATTGGCCCTAAGGACAGCAAATATTTGCCAAAAGGTGAACTTTTCCTTGCACCATTTATTGAACCATTACGATGTCATCAATGAGAAACTTATGCTAGAAGCATTGGCCTTGTAACCAAAATGGCATCTCTATCCTTTAAAGGTGATAGAGAGAGATGTATTGGTTGTCTAGCCCAATCTTGCACCATCTAATAAAAACAAACTATCCCTTCTTTGATTTTGAGCTACTATCTCCAATTTTATACACACAAAACCTGCACAATATCCCTCATGCATTTTCAACAACTGGATATCAATTGAAGAAAGTCACAAGGAATAACATCCATAAACAAGGACACTACTTGATGATTTACACGGCTCCTGCTTTATACCAGTCTCTTCTTTAGTATTTTTATATTTTTGGAGCCTTGCAAATATAAACAAAAATTTTTGGAAGATTTAGATCCTTTAAAACTGAGTGTATTTAATTAACCAATTATGCTCAAATAATTTGAACCTCAGTCGAACAATCATATACCGTATTGTAAATAATAAACAGCAAAAATAAAATTAGACACATGATATAAAGATAAAGAGAAAAGCCTAGAAGGAAAAAATTCTCTGAGGATTTATTCACCATTACCAAGGAAACATATATATATATATATATATCCATTATCGTAGAATAGAAGTTTATAACATATTTATCCCTAAATCTATTGTTACTCCATGTAAGTCCCCAAGAGCTTTTATTTCGAGCTTTTTGCTAGGTTCATGTAAATGTGAGAGAGAGAGAGAGAGAGAGAGAGAGAGAGAGAGAGATTTGTGTGTCAAGTAGTTTTGGTTTTTGTGTGCTTTTTTCTTGGTGCCAATGCCTACATAATACAAAACAAGTAGAGGGGGATTAAGGCAATTTTCAACATTGTGATGATTAATACTAGGCACACGCGGAATGTACATTGTATGTGCTAAAAAAATTTCATACAATATCCAAAACCATCAAGACCAATGTAATTAATGTGGATTTTGCGTGTGATTGGTTTATATTCTCCCTCAAATATGGTCGGCCTTCCATCTTAAGAAAAATAAAAGTGCAACGACAATGTCAAATTGAAAAAGAAAATTAAAAACATGGATTGTATTATTTACATAGTCATCAATTTTGAATAAATCATATATATGGGGTTATGAAAATTTGTGAATCATAAACATTGATAAAATTTATATTTTTTTAAATAATTAGTGTTGGTATAATTATTGATCTTGTTATTGTCATTGTTGATTATCTGGCACTGCACGATGTCGTTTTAAGCCCTGGTCTCTGGGCTTATCTTCTTCCACACAGTGACTGGCAGTTATGGTTATGAGATTATTCTAGAAGCTAGATATTGTTCAGTTAATGACATGTTGATCACGCGTGTAATTGGGGAACAACTGCACCCAAACTTTACGGAATTATAGTTAGGAAGTTTGCTTAAGCTATCATAGATTCTGTATATACTATATATATGTATTGATGTACACAATAATGAGTTAGTGTTGCTGATCTTTTCATTCTCTCACTAATCTCTCTCTCATTGTTTTCCTTTTCCGCCATTGTTAAACTATAGTTTATCAGTTTCTATTCATCAACAACCATGCCTAATGAATTATTAACCATGTTAGCCTTTATTATTATCTCTTACAACCCACGTTATGATAGCATTCCAATCAGTGATTTTTTTTTCAACCTCTATAATCTTTCAAAGCTAGGAATGTCTATATAGTCATTCATTTTTAAAGTTGTTATTTTCACCGAGAAAAATTGATCAAAGACTATTTTGAACGAGTAATTGTTCAGGACTTTAATTGTGTGGAAAAACAATATTTTGAAGTGTTGGTTTCAATATAATACGAATTTTGTATAGTTATAAACTTATAATCATTAAGTGGGGCCTGTGGATTTTGAGAGCAATGAAATGAAGAATGATAATGACAATTTATAAATGAATCATGGAAACGTTATTTATAATTAAATTAGATAATTAGGGTTATGAATATTGGTGATGTTATAGTTTTTTTTCGTTGGAATTATCGTTGTATTAAAGTGTCAAAATATTTCAAGTTTGAATGTTAGTCTCTTTATGTCAAGAGTTGCATTTAAACCTAAGGGACTTGGTATGCTAATGCGTGAAATATTTTATAATTCCTTGACATTTTGATAGTAAATCTTTTTACTTTTGTAAGCACTGGGACCTATCTTGTAGTTTGTTAACATAGGGAGAAAGATGTTTAAAGGTCTTTTACAAAATTGCAAAACATGTGAGCAAATTTTGGGAGGGATAATAATAATAATAATTGATAATGCACAAAAATCATTAGTGAGCTAATCTTCCAAGTGCGCACCAATGAAAGTACCTGAAGAATAAGAAAGCAAAGAACTGACAGAGAGCACCGGTAGAGTGCCAACCAAAGATCCTCCGAAGGTTAAGTCAGTGATTGAAAAACCTTTGAGACCTCAATAGTGTGAGCTAAGGGTTTTCTACGTACCTTAAAGAAAAGGAAGCTTGGTGCTTATATAGTGGTGTAGAGCTAACCAAGATCCCTTGAATGTCGGATTTTTCCTTGTAGAGAAGATTTGGAGTCAAGGCCTCAAGATCTTAGGGCATTTCTTCCTATACAAGGAAGATATGAACATAGAGTAGGTTCTTGGACGTGGTGTGCAAGTTCTTTCCATATAAGGACACATGAGTAGGGAACATGCACATATCATGGAGGACAAGTGTTTTTACCTATCAGTATGCTTGCCAACCCGTAAGCATGCTTACCAACCTATCAGCATGCTTGTCCTCCTTTGGTATGCTTACCCATTCGTCAGTGCTCATCCTTACCCATCGATATGCTTGGTACCTTCACCTGTCGGTACCTTCACCAATTGGTATATTCATCTGTTGGTATGCTTGTCGTCTTGCCAGTTCATCTTTGGACCCGACGGGCTACTGGGATGACAGTACAAAAGGTGCCCTTCTGGCCAAAATAGGTTTTAGGCTTGATGGATGCTCCTACATTGATAGAGGACTCAATGCCCAATGAATCTTCTAGTTTGATGGTTAAAAGAGTTAGAAAATTTTTGTGGTAAAAAATACCCCTACTAGCTGCCCCTTACTCTGTCGTTCATCAATTATCCCGACGGGCCACGAAGTACATCGAAATGCTCTGTGGTTATTAATTATATCCTCGGGGTTTGTATTATCTATAGAGGTAAAAATATCTTTTAAGGAGGCTAGGCAACACGTGGCAATCCCTGATTAGGTAACTTGAATAGTAATGTCACTTCGTGCTTCTTTGCTATATAAGTAGCCCAATACCCTCATTAGCCTTTCTGTACATTTATTTTACTTCTTTGCATTCTCTAGATCTTCTCATTTATTCATCAGCCCCTTGAGCTCATCCGTCACTCTTCAAAATCATTCATCGAGTTAGCCTTCTGTCGTCGGTTTCCTTTTAAGTAAGTTTCCTTTATTTCCATGTACTCTTTATTTCTACTTGTACTTCTCACAAATTGATTTTTCGTCGGTCTAGCATCTATTCCTTGTATGAATAGATACTTAGTATTTTCTTGTAGGTGAGAGGATATCAGGTGATAGAGAAGCGATGAGTGAACATTTGTTGTCAGTTCGTCTAGTTATGGGTGACAACAAGGTTTATCCGTCGAGATATGAACCCATGGCAGAGGATTCGTCTAGCTTCCTAAAAAGGGAATCGCCAGCCCATTCTTTTGAGAAAGAGGAAGAGAAAGGGGAAGGAGAAGAAGAAGAAGTAGAAGTCGATGAGGAGGAGAAAGAGGACTCTAGCCCATCGGGTGAAATTTTAAGTCGTTCATCCTTTTATCCATCTGGTTGGTGAACGATTTCGTTCCAAAAATGTCGAAGGACGTCTTTGACAGGCTCCATCCCCACTTCCAAATTCTTGACAATGTTCCTATATGGATGGTGAAGAAAAACAAGAAATGTTACTCTAGAAAAACCATAGTTGTCAACTTCTATGAAGCCATATTTATCGCAGGGCTGAGGTTGCCTATTACTGAGTAGATGTATCCATTTGCCAAATTGCCCCAAATGCATGGAGGATTTTTCTTGAGCCTGAAGTGTTGTGGGGTCAAATAAGTAGGGGCTATCATCACCTTACCCTCAACGAATTTTTCTACTGCTACAAGCCCCAGCAGATTGCTGCATTGAAGGGTTTCTATAACCCCGTATGTCGTGAACCGTCACGTAAGTTAGTGTCAAATATGCTTGATTCCAATCGTGATTAGAAAAGCAAGTATTTCTTTGTACAAGGTTTGAATTAGGTGTGTAGGCCCAACGAATGGGATAGAATGCCCGACGGGTTCAATAATACTTGGGGTATTTTGGAGAAGTTTAGTGAGTCGTCAACCCTTGCCCTATGTCTCATCTGTTGGTCTTTACCTTCATCTGATTCTAACCTTCATTATTCTTTAATTTATTTCAACTCAAGCACGCCCAATGATCAACGAGGTGAAGGAAGACTTTCTTCAACATATTCTTTTGATCCCACTTGGGGAAAGGAGGTGGTAGGACTTAGCCACATTAGACAGACTCTAAGCTTTCTATGGTGGGCCCTTACCAACCGACTAGGTCAGACAATTAGATGCCCAAGCTCATTTACATAAGTTTTTTCTTCCTTCATCGTCCTACTTTGTCTGTCTATATATATACCTGATTCGTTTGTTTTATTGCATGTGTTATTGTTTTAGAGATGGATCTTAGGAGAAAAAGGGCTTTGGAGGTGAAGAAGGCTGCTGTTGCTCTAGCCCAACTAGGTGGGATGTTGACCCCTTCAACCAAGGTAGGTTAGAAGAGGAAGAACATGAGCAATGGTGAATGCCCTTCAAAAGAAGGTGATGGATTCACCCATCCAGTCGAATCAAGTGGGTACATCCCAAAGTATTCTTGAGCTTCTACGCCATGGCGTGGGTAAAGGCCTAATGACCTTTCAAGGCCCCGTCACCCCTTCAATTATCCTTGTGTTAGTGAGGCTTAAGCAACATGCCATTGAGACAGTTCAATCTATTACCAAGGTCGCGGGCCTTGACAAATGCTTCGAGCATGAGACGAAGTCCTTGGGGGAAGCTAGTCTCTTCGACTTGATGAGGGTAAGCCTTCACCCTTTAGGAAACCACTCACAAAAAAAAAAGCTTCTTTCATTTTATTTGTAATTGTTTGGGTAAGCTTGTAGGGATGGGATAGTTTTCCTATAACTATACTCATCCCATTTTCTTTACTCTCTCATGTAAACATCATCCATTTATATATATGAATCTCTATTTGTTTATCTTTTCTCTTTATTTTACTTGCTTTAAATTCCATGCTTTTATTATTGTGTATCTATCTTTTTATCTTTATGTCCATATTATTTGTCGTTGGTTGTGATGTTGTATCCCTAGATGGGTATTGAACCATCTCCTAGACTTTATATGGGAAGCAACCTTAGGGGGAAGTGTTAGGGGGCCACAAATTGACTCCTTACAACCACTCTAAAAACAGACCTACATGGCGTGATGTCGAAGACCATAAAAGATTTAAGTATGTCTTCCTCATCACCAATTAGTTTTGAGATAGAATGGCACAGCTCACGGTCAGACAAATGGTATTAAAGTCATGGTCATAGGTTCAAGTCACGGGAGTGTCATTGTGAAGGAGGGATTGTTGGGGGAATCACAATTTGACTCCCTATAACCACTCTAAAAACAAGCTCGTGTGGTGTGATATTAAAGGCCATAAAAGATTTAAGTGTGTCCTCCTCATCACCCATTGGTTTTGAGGTGAAATGACATAGCTCACAGTCCAATAGGAAGAAATCTCATTTTCTTCTAGGCATCTAGGAATTTTTATGCTCTGCTTATGTATATATGTTGTTACCCATTTAACTTCGTGTTTTCCCATTCCCCTTTTACTTTAATGTCATCCCATTTAATTTCAAGCACTTCCCCTTCCCTTTTTACTTTACTATCATCCCATTTAATTTCAAGCACTTCCCTATCCCCATTATATTATTGTCATCCCTTTTAATTTCAACCCCATCCCCTTTTACTTTTAATGTCATCCTTTTAATTTATGCTCAATCCCCCTTCCCTTTTACTTTCCTCTCTCTCTCTCTCTCTCTCTCTCTCTCTCTCTCTCTATATATATATATATATATATTACTATTGAGTCACCTAAAGAAAAAGATTTTCTTTATATCCCTTTTAAATGGACTTTAAACCTCAAGTAAAGCACAATAGGGGTATGTCTCATAAGGATGGTTGATAGCTTAGAACTCCCATCTCTTTTTGATGAAACACCCCTAAGGCTTGGAAGAGATTAAAATTTATTTAAGAAGGACTTTTTTTTTTTTTAAAGAACCTTTACAATATTTCAGCACTTTATTTTAATGTTATTTAAATTCCTACACTTTATTTTAATGTCATTTAAATTCTAGCTTTTATTTTAATGTTATTTAAATTTTAGCACCTTATTTTGCTTGTCTTAGATACATAGCACTCTTACTCTCTTACTATTGTTGCTCTTTACTTTCCTCATCAATGATGTTTCCATAGATTAATATGACTGGGTAAAACATATTCTTTACATGCTTTCTAAGGAAATGATTTTCAAAAAGTCCTTTTTCCTTCATTTTCCAAAAGATGCTTTCTTTTTCTAAAACAAAGTCTTAAAAAAAAAAAAGATTTTCCTTTAAATCTTTCTATAAAAAAAAAAAGCTTTTTCCTCAAAAATGTCCTTTCCTAAATGCCTAAAAATATGTTTTTTTTTCTTTAAGGTGGCGTTTGGTACAGGAGAATCCAAATTACTCTTAGTATTTGTTCATTCTAATCTTTGAATTCTTTCAAGAAAGGGGGAGGATTACAATAAAGGGAAATCTCAAAAGTGGGAAATTGGTGGTGATTCTTGGGATGAACCATTTGGAGGATCTAGGTTGCTTGAGATTGCATTTCTATCACTAGATGAGTTGGAGTTGGAGGTTATGCTTGTTGAAAATGATGAGGAAAATGTTGAAGAAGAGGATGTTGTTGTTATGTGATCATCTTAAAGTCTTGTCTTCCTTTTTTCTTTTTTCTTTTTTCTTTTTTCTTTTTTGATGTTGAATGTAATTTATTTGAAGCTTTGAACTCTTTGTTTGTACTTTAAACAACACTTTATGTGTGTTTGTTTATTTGAACTCTTGGTTTGTATTTGAGACAACATTTTATAATGTCATTGTACTTGTTTGTTGTTTAGTATTGCCTTTAAATTAAGGGGGGGAAAGTGTAATACCCTGATTTTATTTTATGATCATCATTGTACATCATCATTATTATTATAGAGTTGAGGTACTAGTTTTACAGACAATTTTGTGGTGCTACAAAATAGGTGAGAAAATTAAAGTTTTAGTGCACACAATTTTGTGTGGTAGTTTAAAATAATAATAAATAAAAAAGATGTATCGTGGAGAGTTACTTTGCGGGTTATTAATATAAAACTTTTGGTCTCCTTATCAGTTACAGAAAAGGATAAGTGAATAAAAACCTAATTGGATAAGAAGTCTTAGAGTTATTGGAATCCCTTGAAGTTCCAGCATATCTAAACAAGTCAGTAGTTAATAACACATTAAATTGAGGTTAATTAAAAATAATGAAATCTTGGAAGTATATTTAAGCATCAGGGTCTCTTCATTAGTTCATTATATGTGTAAGCCAAAGAAGAAAAGAAATAGAAAATTGTACATGAACTATTGAAGGCATCATCTATAGGCTATAGCATTCAAGATTGATCTCTCAATCAAGTATCACTCCATGTTTCCATCTTTTACTTTCTGTGTTCTTGGCTTGGATAACCTTGGAAAACAATAGTTAATCATTACCCAAAAATCAACTAAGGATTTATACTAGTGAAATATTTAGTTTTGATAGTTTTGTAAACTTTTCATTGAAGCTGTGTCCACTGTGTGAATAAACCTTTATATGGTGTAGTATGAGATAAGTGTACCTTTTAGTGTGAATTTTACCATTTTCAATTTGGATCTTATACAGTATTTCATGGTGACATTTAAATCTTAAAGAAAATATGAATTTGACACTTAAATGGACAATGGCTGTATTGGTATTAACCTATTAGGATTTGATGAAAATCTTGGTGAACCGCTAGCTAGCATATTCTGATTAGATGATATCCTTATGGGTGGTAATGCCTCTATTAGCCTCAAAGACATAATAGTAAGGAGAAGTAATATATTATGGAGGATTGTAGAGATGTTTAAAGACTAGTAAATTATTAGGAAGTGTCCCTTACATCCTTATGGTATGTGGCAAGGCGGATTAATTATATAATTGTGTTACTCCTTTACTTTTAGATGTGGAGGAAGAGCTCATTTGATTTTGTATCTAGACTACAAGTATTAGCAAGAATGGTAAGTAATTATGCATAATATTCACAAGTTTTGTCTATTGGGTTCTTAGAAGTCAAAAGTTGTTCTGTTTTTTAAGCATATGTTTTCTAAAGTTTATCAAAAGCATTTTTACACCATCGAAAGAGAAACTTCGACTTTTAAATAATGGTTTAAAGAGAAAATTTGAATTTTAAATAACGTTTTTAACGTCTGAATCTCATTTAAAAGATTATTTCAAAACTAAACTATTTTTAGATAAGAATTGAGTTCCAAGGTAGGTTTTCTAAAAAGATTCTTGTTCTTTAAATTTGTTTAAAATCAAGTGATTTCAAAGTCATATTCCTATTTTTCCAAATGATATTTAAAATGTTTCTTTTAGCAAATTGATTTTTTAGTCTTATGCAAGAATTGTAAAATATTTATATAAACTTCTCAGTTCCTATTCATTCCCTAAGAGAGTCAAGCATCCTTTGATTTATATTCAATTCGATATTGTGATCTTCAATAAGCCTCTATATTTGGGAGGATTGTTACTATTAAGAAAATTATTCTACTTTGTATAAACTTTGCTTTTGTGATATGTGACTCATTAAATGCTTTTAAAATTGATCAGATATATGTGTAAGCCCGTTCACAAGGTTGTATGTGAGAATATTTGTTGAACCCTCACCAGCAGGGGTTAGATGTTGATATCTGCTCACAAAATTGTATGTGAAAATATGTGATATGTGTATATGTGACGTGACACTGTGCTCTAATCAATTATCTATATGTGTTTTTGAATGATTTTAAGATTGATTACATATATATTAAGCAGCTCACTATATGTTTGGAAATATATATTTGATATCATTGAGTGGAATTGTGAAATCTAAATACTCGTGCTTTGTTTGACTTTATTCTAATGTGTATTGTGTATAATTGCTTACTAGCTAGATGTGTGGCCCGCTCATCCCATCAATTACAATTTTCAAATTAAAGTTTAGTTGGAAAACAAAATCTTTGGATCTTCATAAGGTGCAAGGTAAAGCGTGGGAGTTTTTGGGCGACTTCAATAATGCTTGAAGTCTTATAGAATTTTTAGCTATTTTTATTTCGTTTAAGATTTTACAGTATTTGGAGATTATTTCTACTTTATGGATTTTAGATATTGTATGAGGTTTATTAAGAGCATTTTTTATTTGGAGTTTTATTTAATTTGGAATTAATTATGTTTATTGAGATATGCAAGATTAGCAAGTTAGTCATGCATCTAAATTCATTTTCCATGGATTTGGGTTGTGACATATGTATTCTACGGTTTTGGTTAATGGGTTCTATAGAAATGGTGATTTTTATTTATGGGATTTTAAGATTTTGGTTGATTTTTAGTTTATATCTAATAACTAGGTTCTTATTCATGTTTATGATTCTGTAGTTGATATGATTGATGATTGGTTTGTGTTTTTAAGAGGTTGTGATTTTTATTAAGTAATGTCATGTTTTTTGTGAATGGGTTTCTGACTTGAGGGTTGTTTTCCTAGAATTTTAAAATATTGAAGTATTGCTCACAATGTGTTTGATGAAGTGCATGAGCTAGTGATTGTGTATATTATCTAAGTTTGGGCAGATAATTATTGACTCATAGTTTGTTAATAATAATTGTTATTTAGACCATGTGGTGAAAAGCCATTAATCCTTTATGACCACCCACACGTTAAGTTTCTTAAATGCTAAAATTGTTATTTAATCTGAATATATTTAGATATCTAACAAGTTACTTACAAGTATGGCTTGAATATTAAAATCATATAATTTTCAAGATGCTTATAAATTAACCTTACATATTGAGTTATATGGAGGAGGTACGCAGAGGTTATACCATCTTATACATAGTTCTCAGAGCTCAAGACATACTTCCAAAACTTTTTGGCTTAATGGGTCAGGAGAAGTTTTTTGTTAAGTACTTCAGTTTCTTCTTCAGTAACACGTCTTGGTATTATCTTGTGTTTGTATCTCTCTTCCCTTACTCTTTAAGCTTTATATTTATTATTGTTTGTTTGTGGTTATGGCTTAGAGAGTTGTTTCGGTTATTGCATCTTATTTATTCTTATTCCGCACTTAGATAAGTTAGAGTAAAAGCAATTACACTGGTTATTTAAAATTGGGGGTCTAAACAAGTTATAATGTTTTACACTATTTGAGTTCAACTGTATATTCTGTATATTAAAGCTAATCAATTCACCTAATCAATTTTTACAGCTAATCAGTAATCAATTCCTTAAAGAAAATATAAAAAGTCAACATTGAAACCATAAACTCACTTCAGCCATATACTACACTTTGTATTTACTATTTAGCCTTCACCTTCAACCGCTTCCTCTCCCTCCCTTTTTCTTGTTGTTTTGTTTTTTTTCTTCCTTAACATTTTTGAAAAGCTAAAGGTCATTAAGTTTCTAATAATAGAGTTAGTTATATTGTTGTGCACGTGTAATACTCTTAGTGGTTCTTATAGTTTGTAATACGGTTAGTTTAGGCACCAAAGTTGGTTATATATATTCTATAGTTTATTAAAAGTACATATATACTCTGTATTCAATAACTAATTGTAGTGATAATTGTTTTTAAGAACATGCATACCATTTTGATGTTTCTTTGTCACGTTGGTATGTTATTATTTTGAATCATTGATGTGACTTTAGGAATGTTAAGACTTTGGGTTTGTTGATTTAATTTCCCTTGGTTGTAAAGCAGCAACATACTGGTTTTTATTTATTTATTTATTTTTGTGTGTGGAGACAAGGTCTGTTAAAGATTATACTTTTTCATCAATCCTATGTTTTGGTTGGAATTGAGATTATTCAATGAAATCTACCTTTAATTTTTTTGTGTGTATTAGTTATATTTTGAGATTATTCAATAACAAATTGTGGTTTGTGATAATTTTTTAAAAAGAACATTGTTAATGCCAACCTGCTGAACCTGCTGAGTTGAAACTGCCAAAATTTGTAACGAATCCACCGAATTTAGACTTTGGTGGGTTGGTGGTAGATTGGAATTTTCTCTACCCGCTAGTGGCAGATTGGAATTTTCTCTACTCGCTAGTGGCAGATTGGATAGAAATATTAGCTTTTACCTGCTCAATCCAACCCTTGCGTAGTTAAACACATGGATGTGGCTTCTGTGCATAAATTACCATACTATTCTTTTATGGTTGAATATCATATAATAATACATGAGAGAAAATCTAGAATTTATCTCTCTTTAGAAAAGAAAAAAAAAAAAAAAAAGAATAATTTATCTTTCTACTTAATAGTTAATACTAGAGCTATTAGCACACATTATGCACATGCTACTATTGCTTTTGTTTTTGTTTTTGTTGATAATAAAAGATATAAGAAACACACACACATATATGTTTGTTATAATATTACACTTTAAAGTTTTAAAATTTGAATTTATTTTTTAGCCTTATATATAATTTTTTTGTTAGCTCATTTGCTAGAAAAATGTTGATATTTTCATTAAGTGACACATTACTATGTCATGTGTATTATTTGATCCAATCAAATCATGATACATGTTATTGACTATTCTACGTCAAATTTAATAGTCTAAAAAGCTTTAAATAATTAAAAGAAATTCTTTAAAATTTAAAATTGCATAAACTTAAAACAAAATGTAATAAAATAATAAAAATCCAAAGCAAGTAATAAAAATTATTATTTTTATTAAAAAAATTGAAATTTATTACTAAAGTAAAGAGAAGAACTCCTAAAAATCCAATCTTTAGCTAGCAATTAGTAATAAAAAAAAAAAAAAAAAATTCCCAACAAAGAATTTTCATAGCCCAAACGTAAATCTTCCTCCATGCTCACTTTCCAAGGTACCCGCAAATACATCCACTGTCTCGAAAGCTCGAGGGCCAACTTTGGTTAATGAAAGATTTCGCAAAAGTTTACACTTCACAATGTTCTTGGGCTGAATTCAAGCCCACCTGAGTTCAAGCACTTTTTCTTACATAATTACAGGTGGGTTTACTTTTCTCTGTTTCCCACTTTCTCAGTTTCTCTTAAGTCGAACCAAAGCTCTTCAAACTACTGAGAGAGAACCCAACGAGTGGGACTAATATATTACTATTGCGACGCCGCCGGTGGCTGGTGGTTCGGCTATGAATCCGGAGTGTCTAACGGCGGTGGCTCCGGCACCGGGGACAGATATGACGGGGATATGCTTCAAGGACCAGTTGTGGCTCAACACTTACCCTCTGGACCGAAACTTGGTGTTCGATTACTTTGCTCTCTCGCCATTCTACGACTGGACTTGCAATAATGAGCAACTCCGCATGCGCTCCATCCACCCACTCGACCTCTCTCACCTCTCGTAAGTTGCCAACTTTATGAGTTTATTTCTACTTTTTGTCCAATTTGTAATTGTGGGCATGTGTTTGATTTGGTTGGATTTGTAGTTATAGAAGCTTTGCTGGGGTATTTTGGCACACGGGTTTGCTTTGCTTTTTGTATTTTTTTGAAGTTTTGAGTGTTGCCCATTTGGTTGCTGAGTAACGGGGGCAAGAAAATGTGATAAATTTGGATACTTTGATTTGGTGGAAGTGTAGTTTAGAATTTTGTTGCGGTTTTGATTTTGGGGTGTGTGAGATTATGTAAGTTTTTGAGTGGTGCCCATTTGGTTGTTGAATAAAGGGGTGAATAAAAAGTTATAAATTTTGAATTGTTTCCTTTCTTCTTATGGTGTTTGATTAGGTATTTAGGATGGAATTAGGGAAAGGGGTAAAATGCAAGGGGAAATCTTTCTTTTGGAGTTTTAAGATAATGAGGCAATTTTTGAGAATATTGTTTTAAAATTTGGTTGTGAAATTCATTGACTCGGGTCTTTTTTTATTTGGAAATAGGATAATGAACTTTGAAAGTGATGGCAAAGGTGTGAACTGCCCACGAGCTCAAGTGAGTAAAAATCATTTTGATCCATTTCATAGCTAATGTATCAAAAATCCACAGAAAACTTGGAGAAGAAAATATCTAGAAACTGATCTTATTTGCATTAAGCTCAACCAAATGAATACAAAGCTCTGTTCCAATATTTATAGAGCAAACTAACCGGCTCATGTACACGTGTAAATAGGAAATTACAATATGATACATTACCAATCACCCTTAAGGTTATACGACCTGTTCTTCTAGGTAGAGCTTCAACTATTGTCATACCCCTAAAGATGGGGCGAAGATATAAATGACACCCATCTTGCTTAGTAGCTTTGAAAACTGTTGTATATTCCAAGGGTTTTAGTAAAAAAGAAAACTGTTGTATATAAATGACACCCATCTCTCCCTTATTTTCTTAGCTCTCTTTCTCTTTTGTGATTAATATGTTGCTTCGTTTTTTTTTTTTTTTTTTTTTTTTTATGTATTTTCTCTGTTTTTTTTCTTCTTGTAATTTTGGGTTTGCTCTGTGCTTTTCATGCATAGAGTAGCCTTTCATATATATATATATATCATTCTTATCAAAAAAAAAAAAAAAAAAAAAAGCCCTTCAACTTAAATTGATCATGAAGAAAACTCTTAACTGTTTTACAGCCACCAAATTATTGCTAGCGACCAGTTTGTCATCCACATATACTAGGACAGCAAGAAAGGTGCCATTTTGATTCTTTGTAAACAATGAATAATCAGATTTAGACTGAGTGAATCCCCCGAGTTAGTATGGCAGCAGTGAGTTTGGCAAACAATTTCCTACTTGCTTGCTTCAACCCATCGAATGATTTTGTCAATCTACAAACCAAGTTCTTCTTCTCCCCCTGACCAGCAACCTTACGAACAAAACCAAGAGGCAGCTGCATATACACTTCCTCATGCAAATCTCCATGGAGAAATGCATTGTTGACATCTAATTAAATGAGGTGCCAATTTTTAATTGCATCCAAGGCCAAAATGGTCCTCACAGTCACAAACCTAGCCACTGGTGAGAAGGTCTCAAGGTAGCCAAGGCCTTCTTGTTGGGTGAAAGCCTTGGCAACAAGTCTTGTCTTATATCTTTCAATACTACCATCTGCCTTGTATTTGGTTTTGTAAACCCACTTAGAACCTATATGCTGTTTGTGGGGTGGAAGGGGAGTGAGAAGCCAAGTATTATTGGATTGCAAAGCTGAGATTTCAGCATCCATACCCTCTCTCCAATGAGAAGACTGAATAGCATGATGGTAAGTTACTGGTTCAGTTTGGGAAGAGAGAGCTACAGTTAGGGCTTTATAGGATTGTGAGAGTTTGGAATAGGAAAGATAATGGGAGATAGGATAGGATTGAGTTTCATTTAGAACTACAGTAGTTGGATTTGTAGCCAAGTCACAGTGGTAATCCTGGAGATATGTGGGAGCTGTGTGAGATCTAATAGATCTTCTAAGAACAGGTTGGTCAGGTTGGGCAGGTGGCTCAGGTTGGTTAAAGGTTCAGGTTGTGCAGGCGATGCAGGTGGTATAAATGAGAGAATATCAGTGCTATGATTAGTATCAGGAATGGGTGAAGAAAGATCAAGATCAGAAACTGCAGGAATGTCTAAAGAAGTGTCTGCAGAATTGGATGACAGAAATGAATCCAAGGGAAAATTGAATATATCCTGAAGGACCTGAACTAAAGGCATAGAATAGACTTTTGAAGGAGAAACATAGGACTGAGGGAATATATGTTCATGAAAAATAAAATCTCTAGAGATGAGAGTTGTATTGGTGGAAAGGTCAAGTAATTTGTAACCTTTATCACCAAAAGGGTATCCAATAAATACACAAGTATTAGCTATAGGATCAAATTTCAGTCTATGATTAGGAAGAATAGATGCAAAACAAAGGCAGCCAAAAACCTTTAAATGAGAGTAGGATGGGATGGTTGGAAAAGAGGTTCATAGGGACTTCTATTGTTGAGTAATGGTGAAGGACTCCTGTTGACGAGATGCACAGAAGTAAGCTCACAGTCCACCCAAAAATGAATGGGAATGTTGGACTCAAACTTGAGAGCTTTAGCTACTGCAAGAAGATGTTGGTGTTTTCTTCCCACAATAGAGTTTTGTTCTGGAGTACCAACACAGCTATATTGATGAAGGGTTCCTTAAGAAGGTAAAAAGGTTTTGAGATCAAACTTAGGTGCATTGTCTGATCTAAGAGACTTAATTTTGCAATGAAATTGAGTTTCAACCATTGTAAAAAATGTATCTAACAGAAATTTAGCATCAAAATTAGGCCCATATTGTTCTAGTGCAATCATCAACAATAGTCAAGATATATTGAAAACCATCTAATGTGGGAACTGAAAATGGACCCCAAGTATCAATATGTATAAAATCAAAAGGGAATTTGCACAAATGTTTTCCATAAGGAAAAGGGAGTCTGTTTTGCTTGGCCAAAGGACATATATCGCATACAAGACCAGCATTATTAACAACATCAACTGAGGTACAATGAAAGATAAAAAAACTAGATGAGACCAGGAAGGATGTCCCAACCTTGAATGCCAATGTTTATATACAGATGGCTTATTGGAGAAAGCAGAAAAATAGTTAGAAGAAACATTGGCAGAAGACTTCAAGGATTTTGCTGGAACATTGGAAGATAAGCATGTCTTGGGCAAAGGAAATTGAAGGAGCTTTGAATGAATGTCCAAAACATATAAGCTTCCCTTTTCTTTACCCAATCCAATCATTTTCCAATTTTGCAGGTCCTGAATGAAACATAATGTGTCCAAAAATATAAGGCAACAAAACAAGGTCTTGGTCAATTTATGAACAGATATTAGATTGAATGAAAAAGAGGAATGCAAAGAACATTGGTTAAAGTCAAGGTAGATGTAATTTGGATAGTCCCTATATGAGTGACTACAGCAATTTGACCATTTGGTAGTTTAACACTAAGGTGAGAAACTGAACTGACAGTAGTGAAAAGGGACACGGAATTGACCATATGATCTGTTGCACCTGTATCCAAAATTCAATCATTAGCAGACATGAGCGAATGCTGGGAAAACGTACTAGAGAAAATTGAGCTTTCAAATTTTTTGGAATACCTGACATGTGTAGAAAAGGATTATAGCCTTCAGTGGAGACTTGATTAACAAGATTGGCAGTTGTGGAAGAATTCTCATGTTGAAAGTTACCAATTGTGGCTTGAACATTCAGAAAGGCCATCTGATGCGGGAGATGCAAGAAAATTATTATTTAATATTATTTATATGTGCAAATCAATTGTATTTTTATGTTTTAGGTCTTAGTAGTTTATTAGGCTATTAGTATTTTAATTTGGGAAGCAAGGTTATTTTTGTAATAAGGCCATTATGGTTTTCTAGCCAATTAGAACTAGGGTTTAGCAATCCTACATAAACAACCTATTGTACTCCTTGAGGAGATAGTTGATATTTTGATGAATGAAAACAATGGCCGTTTGGTCTTTCTTTGGTCTGGTGCTGACTCCAGGTCTACCCTAGGTGCTGACTCTTAGTGGTTTCCCAGCTTGGTGCTGACTCCAAGTAAGGCCTAAGTGCTAACTCTTAGGTCATATCCATTTATTTTCCATTATTTTAGTTTTGTTCTGGTTGTCTTGCATCAGTTTTGGTATCAGAGTAAACACCGATCTGTTGAAGCATCACCGCAGGAAAGAACCAGAAAATATCACCAAAAAAAAAAAAAATTCATTGCCGTGTTTCTCATCCCATCAAACCACAATACCCACACAAAAGCCAAGCCCCATAAAGGAAACCAGATCCAAAAAACCCATAACCCACTCCACCAGAACAGTACCGTACCGCAAGAATTCGTTAATACTAATCTCACCCCGTCGTTCCAAAGCTGCTGCCCACAGCCATCACAAGCTGCCGGAAGGGCCAACCACCACAACCACAACACCATCGGAAGCCTCAGTCTCACACGCTGCTGGTTCTACTGTAACGCCAAACCTGCATCTATCCAATCTCATGAGGTAACCCACTGGCTTGTCTAAATTCCCCTATTTCCCTTCTTTAACCATTTACGTAACCAAGCTTTTTGTTTTTTAAAAAAAAAAAAAAAAAACCAGCGCATTTGTCTCTCAAAATTGTACCTGACCCATTAGCCATTCAAACACAATTTTACCCGGCCCAAATAAAGAACCCAACACAGCCCATTATAAATTTAGCTCAATCCAATAGGCCAGCACCCATTAAAAAAAAAAAAAAAGAAAAAAAAAAAAGAAGTCATCCTATTGCAAAACCCACAGTCCGATCCTTTTAACAAGCCCTAAGCCCAGCTTATACAACACCAGTTTAACTTTACAAGTAGAAGACCCGGCCCCACACCCAAAAAAAAAAAAGAAAAAAAAAAAGCAAAAGGCCCACAATAGGATCAGCTCAGTAAACATCACTCAATAAGATTCTTGTTCATTGGGTTATCATGGCAATATCTGAAGCACCTTATTTTGATGGTGATAATACTTATCCACGAGATTTTATCAACTGGATAAATGGGATGGAGCAATTCTTTGAGCAAGCAAATTGGGCAGATAACAAAAAGGTTAGGTATGCTAAGTTGAAGTTAAGGGGTGGAGCACAAAAGTTTTAGGAGAAGCTTGAATATTTCTGCTATCTAAACTATGAACCTGCCATTAGTGTGTGGGAAGATATGAAAGAAAAGTTTTGTGATGAGTATTTGTCACCATACTATCGAGCTAAGTATCTACCCAATCTCAGTGTGGTACTTTTCAAGTTGAAGCAAATACGTTGACTCCTTATCCTCATCCCATTTCAGAATTAACTGTAAAGCTCATGAAAGATATTCAAGACAGGATTGCTCAGATGAAGCAAAAGAAGACTCAATCCGATTCAATTGGGAAACCAAAGATACTTGATCACGATGAACTTATTGCTGCCCCAATAGAAGACCACATTGATGATGATATCTTGGTCGTAGAGAATCCTCCAGCAACACCAAAGCCTAATGTTGACACAAGCGTACATGCCTCGACAAGTGTTGCTTTAACATGCGTGCAAGGAAAAGAATCTATTGAAGATCAACAAGGTGAAGAGATGGTGCCTAAAGAGAGTATTATGTTCGAGGGTGCACATGATGTGAAAGTTGAAGTTGTTGAATGTGCTTTTAATCAACCCTCCACAGTCCTTGCAGATCTACATCTTGGTAAAGTCAAAGAGGTTAAAACCACAGTGCTTCCTATGGTTCATAAGACTCAAGACGAGATTATATTGATTCCACACATTGATTTTGTTATTCCAAATGAGTTTGATGTGGTGGAATTCAAGGTTTTTCTTTTCTCTGTGCTCCCTAAGGTGATTTCAGACTTGAAGCAAGTGTTATTTGTCAACATCTTAATCCTTCAAATCTTTAAAACTCGAGGTTGAGTTTTCTCCAACCAGAGGAGAATGATGCGGGAGAGGATTTTATTTCTAAATAACAATAAATATTAAAAAATTTAGTTAGTTGTCACGGCGCAAAAGAATGTTGAAAAGTAGCATCTCGAGTGTTTAAAACTCGAGTTCTAAGATAAAACTCAAGTTTTTAAGTTTCGATTTGTAAGTGAATGGATAAAATGTGGAGAAAAAATCAACATAAAAATCGAGTTTTAAAGACTCGAGTTCTATAAAACGCCGCTATAGGACTTAAAAACGTCACTATAGGGCTCCCTGATGACATTTAGAAAAAATTTTGCATAAAAACGCCGTTTTAGGGCATTAAAACGTCACTATAGGGATTAAAAACGCCACTATAGGGCTCCTTGAACAGACTTATAAAATTTTTTTTGCAGGAAAACGCTGCTATAGGGTTTTAAAACGTCACTATAGGATTTAAAAACGTCACTATAGGAACTTGAGTTTCTAAAACTCGAGATCTTTATCGCATTTTCAGTCCCAAAATGCTCGCAAAGCGAGTCTTTGGGACTCGAGTTTCTAAAACTCGAGATGCTATTTTTCTTAAAACTTTAAACCGTTGCCTAACTTACTACATACTTGCCCAATTCATTGTCAGTCTGCCCATTCCCCCATGCGGGAGATGCAAGAAATTTATTATTTAATATTATTTATGTGTGCAAATCAATTGTATTTTTATGTTTTAGGTCCTAGTAGTTTATTGGGCTATTAGTATTTTAATTTGGGAAGCAAGGTTATTTTTGTAATAAGACAATTAGGGTTTCCTAGCCAATTAGAATTAGGGTTTAGCAATCCTATATAAACAACCTATTGTACTCCTTGAGGAGATAGTTGATATTTTGATGAATGAAAACAATGGCCGTTTGGTCTTTCTTTGGTCTGGTGCTGACTCCAGGTCTACCCTAGGTGCTGACTCCTAGTGGTTTTCTCGCTTGGTGTTGACTCCAAGCAAGGCCTAAGTGCTGACTCTTAAGTCATATCCATTTATTTTCTGTTATTTCAGTTTTGTTCTGGTTGTCCTGCGTCACTATCAATTCTTGGCAAGAACTCTGAGATAACCTTGGCGCTGAAAACTGCCTTGGAAATGCAAATTGTGAAGCAACCTCATTTGATCGAGTCTGCATAGATAATACTTGATTGACCTGTGAGGATTGCCTAGATTTTCTACCTTTGCTATAAAATCCTGGTGGATAACCATGGAGTTTGTAGTATCTGTCTACTGTGTGGTTTTTCAATCCACGGTGAGTGCATCCAGATTTGTCTTTGTTTTTCACAAACTTTCCAGAGGTATTAGTCTTGGAATTAGAATCTTGAATCTGGAATTATAGTTCTCAGATTAGCTCAACAACGCTGCAGGCTCAACTGACACAGTAGTGGTTGTAGATCCAATAGCTCTCTGTCTCTCTTCTTGATGAACAAGAGAGAAAAATTTGCAAATTGTAGGCATAGGCTCCATTAATAAGATCATCCAATCCCATTAGGAATTGCAAAACATACTCTTGATGGAAAATTTCATGAATATCCTTTGTAACCCCACATGGACATATGAGTAAATTACAGTAACTAACCAGTTCTTCCCAAAGAGACTTGGGGTTTGTGAAGTATGCACTTACTGAGGATTGTTTCTGATTCAAGGAAGCAATGGCTTTCTTCAATTTGAAGATTCTTGGCCTGTTCTTCTGAGAGAACCTGTCCTTCAGATCCAGCCACACTTTGCAAGCTGTACTTGCATAAATTTCACTGTTGGCGATCTCTTTGGAAATTGAGATCAAGGTCCATGACAGCACCAAATTGTTGCATCTTCTCCAAGCGGAGAAGTTTGGAACACTTGAATCCAATGGTTAGTGTTAAAAGCATTGTTCTGCTCCAGGTAGGATAATTGTCACCAATCAAAAGCTGAGAACCCAAGACATTTCCTGGATTATCTCCACTTTGAAACAGATAAGGATTGGTAGAATCATCTCTGGTTGTTTCTGAAGCAGAACTAGAATTGAGATTGGAAATGGAATTTGCAATTAAATTGGTGGTGTTGGGATTAGCATCGGATGCCAAGGAAATAGCTTGAGAATGAAGAAGATATTGACACTAAGAGGTTAGGCTTAACGCAAGCTCTGATACCATATAAAAAAGAAATCTAGAGAGAAATCTTGGGGAAGAAAATATCTACAAACTTATCTTTTGTGATAAGTAATAAGAAGTATATTAATCATGAAGAAAAACGAAAACAGCAAATACAACATGTCCATGATGGTGAACACAAAAAGCAGTAAACAAAAACAAAACAGAAATAAGAAGAGCAACTTAAGGGGCAATTCTAAGGGAAGTAAGAAACTCTAGAGTAGAAGAATAGTTTGAGGAGCCCCAGCACCTAGCCCATTCAAAAAGAGTACTTTGGCTAAGAGCTTGTAGCTGATCAAGTGATTCTCTATAGCCTCAAAAGAACACATCAAATAGCCAAGAACCATATTCCGTATGTCCGAAGAAAATTTCCCCAACCAATTACTCCAACAAAACACCAAACTCTCCACTGAACCTGGCATGACCCATTGAATCCCAAAAACTTGTAACATTTGCACCCACAAAGAATAAGCTACAGGATAGTGAATGAGAAGACGGTCCACATATTCCGCAAAATAGCAGCACATACAGCACCTATTTACCAAAGGGAGGCTTCAGAGCATCAAATTATCCAAGGGAAGAATGCGACCATGGGTTGTAGTCTACAAGAAGAAAGCCACCCTTTTAGGAACCTTAACTTTCCAAATCTCCTTCCAAGGGAAGCTAGAGGGAGATGTACCCCTGATCTTATTATAAAAAGACCGAATATCGAACTTACCATTCCCATTAAGACACCAATGGGGACTATCACACCCAATGCCTCTTGGAAGCCGAGACTTAATGAAATCTAGGAAAGAGAAAGCAGCTTCTAATTCCCTCTCATGAAAATTCCTATAAAATCTCAAGTTCCAAAATCTATTACTCCCATCCTCCTGATGACCCAACAAATCAGAAATGTAGGCTTCCTTGTCATTTGAACACACATATAACTGAGGATAGAGCATTTTAAGTGAGGTATCCCTAACCCACCTATCATGCCAAAAAAGAATACGGGAGTCATCACCGACCACAAGAGCCAAATGTTTAGAGAACCTCTCCCAACTGTCATTAATACCACGCCAAAGACCACACCCGTGGGCCCTTCTGCATTCTTTAGTATCCCACCCCCCTTGACTCTCTCCATATTTGGGGGCTATAACCCTCCGCCAAAGATGAGTTCCTTCTTGGCCAAACCTCCATAACCATTTCCCTAATAGGGGCTTGGTTGAAGTGAACTAACTTCCTAACCCCCAATCCACCCATCTCTAGAGGTGAACACACCTTCTCCCAAGCCACCAAAGAATGTTTAAAACACTCCTCCGAAGACCCCCCACAAAAAATTCCTACGAATACGCTCCAAATGAATACAAAGCTCTGTTCCAATATTTATATAGAAAACTAATAGACTCGTGTACACATGTAAATAGGAAATTACAATTTGATACATTACTAATCACCCTTAAGGTTATACTACCTTTAGTCTTCTAGGTAGAGCTTCAACTACTGTCATATAGCAGAAAACTAATCTTCCTTCTTTAATATAATGGTGGTTAGCATGAGTAACCAAAAACTTCTGTCGTTTTTGAGTTATTTTTATGCGAGGTGATAGTAACTTAACTTTTTGAACTTCTGGAGATCCCATTTTAAAGGCAATATTAAAGATTTTGGTTCATGTGGCAGGCCAGCCCGAACTGTTTAAAGTATGGCACAGTTAAAGATTGTTATTGTTTTTATTGCACAGAAAAATTTCAGGCACCAAACACATGCTGTATGAAGTTATGGAGCCCCATTTATTTGTCATCCGCAAGCAAAAGAGGGATGGTCCTGAAAAAGTTACACCAATGCTGACATACTATATTTTGGATGGTTCAATTTACCAAGCGCCGCAGCTTTGTAATGTTTTTGCTGCTCGAATTGTAAGTTCCTTTTTTTTAAACATCTCTTTGCTCACTATGATATTCTTGAAACTATAGACAATGTTAGTATGTCAGCACAGATTTGAATAAAATATACATTGGTAACTTTTGGGATATGATGAAAATCTCAGTTTCCTAAGAGCAAAAGGTTTCAAATTCGTACTTAGGGTATGTGCTGGACATATGGAAGCCAAAGTTAGTCACTCTTCTGCTAATGAGCTATAGCTCAACTGGCACTACCCTCACCTGTAATAATGGATGGAGGGTGAGATCATGGGTTAAAGACCCATTGGGTGCGTACTTACCAAAAAAAATTGTCACTATTCGTTATTGTAGAATATGAAGTAGTAAATGTCATTGCAGATGCCAGATTGTGATACAGCAGAATATTGGATGTTTACATCCTGCTCATAATACTAGAAAGACTGCATTGAAAATATTCTTCATAGTTTTTTATTTTAATTTTAGAAAAATAACCTTCATATGATATTGATTATGTACTCTGTTGCAGAGCCGGTCTCTTTATTATATATCCAAAGCTTTTACTATTGCTGCTTCAAAGTTGGAGAAGATTGGATATGGTAACTGCTTGCTACATACTTTGCTTCTTTTCATTATGTTCCCTGTTTGTTTTTCCTTGTTTGTTTTTGCCAAAATTATTTTCATTTATCGAAGGTCTAAGTAAATTTTGAATTCTTGCCACTCCTTGATTCCAAAAAAAAAAAAAAAAAAAATTTGTTTACATTAGACATCAAAGGACATTACTGTAAAAGCTAAAGTTCAACTCAATGCATTTATTGACCTGTTGTTTATCTATATTGTCTTTTTCAAAAGGGAAATTCAACTTGGACGGTGTATGTGCTTTTGACCTTTTGCGTTTGTATAAGATCTTGGTTTTTGGAGGTGCATTGCTTAAACTGTTAAGAATCTTTTTTTTTTTTTTTTTTTTTTTTTTTTTTTTTTGTGGTGGGGGTGGTGGAGATGGGAACATTCAGTACAGGTTTGATCAATCAAATTTAAACTATCTGATATCATTATTGAGAAAATATAGGAATTTTTTTTCTAGGCACGGAATTTGAAATGGCACTAATGCGTTTGTGGAATATAGGAAGTATCTAGTTGGTTCTTCATATCACCTTTCATATTACGAGCTTTCACATTATTACTAAAAGTTGTTCACCTTTATTTTATCTAATCTACCTACAACTAAGCTGTACAAAGTTGGAAGGCCTTGTAGAAAGCAATAAATATGTTTGATACCCCCATAATCTTACTAAAAGTTGTTAATTTTTATTGTATCTAATACTGCTTTAATCTCCCCAGATTAAAAGAGAAATGTCTTGTTTGGATACGCTATGTTCTCATAACATGGCTTTGGGGCATTTTAAGTATGCAATATATTTTGGTGTTGTCAAGCTGTACCTCTGATCCCTGATTTTGCTGGATGTTGGGGCACTGGGGAGAAGAAGACTAGGACTTATTGAAAACATTTGAAACAAAGAATTCTCTAATTAACTCATATTTACTTACTTTTATGTAAAAGTTGGGCTAGGGCCTGAATTTTGGGAACTGAACCTCTGATTGTGCAACTAATGTTATCGTTATAGATCACTGTTTGATAGTTTCAAGCATCGCTTAATTATGGTAATCATTACAGCTTCACCTCATGTTTCATTATTGAAATTTGTTGTAATGAATATGAGAATCTTGGTTGTGTTATTGCAAGTTCCTTATGGATTGAGAGATTTATAGAGGAATAGTCACTAACGAACGAACTCAACAAAGCCTTTCAATTTAGGGCCTGTGTTGTTTAGTTATAGGTCGTTTGGTCTTAACCCCTTCTTATTGCACATCTAACTTTAATATTTTGACGGTGTAATCATTGATTTTTACCTGTACTGGCTCAAACCTGTGTCCAACATTCTCTTCTCTGTCTGATTGGTGCAGTATCTGACATCTATGTTGATTCATTTCTTATTTCACCTTTTATTGGCTTACCTTCTAATAACCTTTTTAGATAAGTAATAAAATTTAATTGAAAAGTGCAAAAGAAGGGGCTGAAAGTAAACAGCCTTGGTTAGAATCTAGGCAATCTTGTGTCTAAAGCATGGGTGGTTGGCTTGGTTGTATTATGATATCAAAGATAACAGATATCCAGTCTTGATAATTCTATAAATGACAATTTTTTTTTTTTTTTTTTTCAAAACTTCAATTCTTCAAATGTTAGAAGGGTTTTGTTTGAACTCCAGTGCACTAGGCCGCACCCTTTTTACTCTTTTAAATACATTTTTATTACATCTAATAGAAGAAGAGGAAGTCTTTTGCCATCAATCTCTCTCTGTCTCTCTATGTGCACAGGGACATGTGCATTTATACAATTACCATATGTTTTAATTGTGGTCTTTTCTCCTTTAAATTTGCGTTAGTTATCTTGTTCTTATCATGTTGATTTGTTTGTTGTCATTTCGGATGCAGTTGATGCTGATGAGAGTGTAGCCTTGGAATCAAAGTTTGCTAAATAGATGATTGATTTTAAGGAAGTTAAGCGAATAGATCATATACTTGCATCCTTGCAACGAAAGGTAACTTCTGTATATCTCTAGAAATTTTCCTCCATGTTATTAACTGAAGGTTTTTTTTTTTTTTTTTTTGGGCCATTGCCATAGAAGTGAAATGATTAGATAGCTGAGATACTTGTGACTATTTCAAATCTATGCTTGAAATCAATTCAATTGAATAGCCTTTGCATTACAGTGTATTTGAGTCAATGGCAAATGTAACCATCAAGGCATTTGCATACTTCTTATCTTTTATTATGGGAAGAATCATTTTTACCGTTAATTTTTTCCATTGGCTAATTGAAATCCTGACAAAACTATAGCTATATATGGAAGCAGAATCTAATAATGCAATACTATGATTGTGGGATTATGATTCTTACAATTGGTTAAGTTAGGTCTCAGTTTGGTTAGAAGTCAGATATATTTTCAAGGAATGTAAATTTGATTGTTTGTCAAACATTTGTACCTCCTCTCTGTTCGGGTAGCTTCCACCAGCTCCTCCGCCACCACCATTTCCAGAGGGTTATGTTCCTCCTGCCAGTGCAGACACAGAGAAAGCACCCGAAGTGCAGCAATCTGGAGAAGTACAACCTCCTCCAGTTGATCCCATTATTGATCAAGGTCCTGCTAAAAGAATGAAATTTTGAATAACATTCGTTTCCCCAACTTAAATGTCAACTAACACTCTTAACAGCATTTTCTTTGTATGTTTATTTATCTTTTAGACCTTAATACTGAAAGTTCCATCTATAAAATTTACTTTCATAAAATGTGTAAATCATTCTAGTCAGTTTTGTAGGAACATGAACATTGTAGTTGTTTGACATGAACGTGAATGTTAATTAACATTTCTACATTTGATGACTGGGTGTAAGCATTTTACATACAGCTGGTCAAATTAGATTGAAAAGGATCAGGGATATACAACATGTGCAATTTGTTCAATCAGTTCCATTCGACTCAAGCGAGGTTAAAGTTAATGTATATAGGTGAGGTATTCATGTCAATGGTGAGATTGAGCGTATAGCATCCTTTTATGGTGATTGCATGGCTAGTGGAGTAGATAACTAAGATCGGTACAAATATAAAACAAATGGTATTTTGGGTTGGCTCCTATGTTGCTAGTTCGACCCAAAATGATATTGACCCTTCCAAACTGAACATTAATGTGGTACTTAAAACTTAAAAGGGTCATCTTTTGCCAATAACTAGAACCTCTCAATCTTATCAAGGCGGTTGCTCAAGCAACTCCTACATACACAATGAGCTGTTTTAAGCTGCCGGATTTACTATGCAAAGAGTTAAATTCAATGATGAGCAACTTTTGGTGGGGATAGAAAAATAAAGAAAGGAAAATGGCATGGGTTGCTTGGGAAAAGCTTTGTACTCCTAAGGAAGAGGGTGGAATGGGGTTTAGGGATCTTAGAGCTTTCAATCTTGCTCTTCTTGCCAAACAAGGGTGGAGAATCCAACAAAACACTAACTCCCTTGTCCATAAGGTTCTAAAGGCGAAGTACTTTGCTGATAAGACTTTTAAGGAAGCTCAACTAGGAAGACGACCATCTTACATTTGGCGAAGTATAATGGCAGCCAAGGATATTGTGGAGGTTGGATCTAGGTGGGTTATTGGTAATGGGGAAAGGGTGGACATATGGAAGGATAGGTGGCTTCCTACCCCAGAATATTTCAAGCCAATCAGCCCGAGAGTCCCTTTAGAGTTAGAGAAAGTGTCCTGCCTTCTGGATAGGGTGACGGGGTCCTGGAATGCAAACAAGGTGAGAACCTCCTTCCTCCCTCATGAAGCCGAGGTTATTTTAGGGATCTCCATTAGCCCTCGTTTGTTGGATGACTCCTTAATTTGGGCTTGGACTAATAATGGCAGATTTTCGGTGAAAAGCGCTTACAAAGTGGCTCAAAAATGGCTGAAGTCTCAAAATTCTAAGACTAATTTTGGGGGAACATCTGATTCATCACAAATGCAGTCCCTATGGAAGCTGATTTGGAAACTTAGCTGTCCAAATAAAATCAAACAGTTCATGTGGCGTGCTTGCAGAAATATCCTTCCGACAAAAAATAGGTTGAAGTCTTAGGGAATTTGCACTGAGGATGGGTGCGATTAGTGTGGCTTAAGTGAGTCTGCGGGTCATATTTTGTGGGACTGCAAATTTGCATCAGACGTGTGGAGTGTGTCAAGGCTGAAACTTCCTCTCATACCAGATCAGATACGGGATTTTATTGAGCTTGTCTGGGAGATAATGGTGAAGAAGCCTAATCTAGATTGGGAACTCTTTGCTGTCAAAGCTTGGAGTCTTTGGAACCATAGGAATGTGGTTAAATTTGGGGGGCAGTGCAAGAATGCAGCTAGGATCACAAAGGAAGTTGCTGACTACATGAAGGAATTCAGACAAGAGTCCCACAGTCCTGGTAAGTGCCCAATCATTCCCAAACTTCAATGGACTCCACCAAGGAAAGGCTGGTACAAAATTAATTTAGATGGAGCTGTGTTTAATGAGAGTGGTAGCTGTGGAGTTGGGGTGGTCATCAGGAACGAGAATGGCTGTTTGATGGGCGCAATGAGTAAGCGGTGTAAGCTTCCTTTGAAGGCATTAGAGACAGAAGCCTTAGCTGTGCAGGAGGGAATCGGTCTTGCTTGGGATTTGGGTTTAAAGAAAATAGAAATTGAGAGTGATTCTCAACTGGTGGTTTCTGCCCTGACAAAGGCAGATTCAGTACCGTGGTCCATCTCAAAAGTCATTGAAGGGGTGAGATTAAGCTTGCGATGTTTTAAGGCGTGGAAGGTCACTCATACGTGTAGAGAGGCAAACGCTGCTGCGCACCAGTTGGCGAGGAAGGCCTCTGCTGTTTTTGACTGTAATATTTGGGTTGAGGATATCCCGCCATGTATTGTGGAACAAGTACTCTATGATGTATCCAACTTGGTTGATGTTTCAGATTAATGAGAAAGTGTCAAAGTTCTCTTATCAAAAAAAAAAAAAAAAAAAAAAAAAAAAAAAAACCTCTTGATCTTTAGACGATAATATCTTAGGTTCAAATCGTTTCACCTCAATTATTAAATTATTAAAAAAAACGCAAAATAAAGTCATCCTTTTCTTTTTCATAAGTAATTATTAAAGGGCTAGATTATCTCTTGGTCCCTATAACTTTTCCATCATTATTATTTGGGTTTCTCAGATATCATAATTGTAAGAACTATCCATGTGACATTTAACTTCTCATGGTTAATTGATTTTAATGGAATGATCACATGGACAACTGTTCTAATTTTGAAAGTATTAATTACTAACTTAGCTCAAAATATTAAGTATTATTATTTTCGTGTGTGTTCTAATAAGTATTATTATTTATTAAAAAAAAAAAAAAAAAACTCTAAACTAGTTGGAGTTATCTCTTTAAATCCATCATGTGACAATTTAAAAAACTATTTCTATATTTTAAAAAACTATTTATGTGTATTTAAACATCTCATATGATTTATTTAAAAATTCAAGTGACTAAAACTACATATAGATTTTTTTTTTTAATTGCCATATAGTGGGTTAGAGGAATACAGCTCTATCGGTTTGAAGCTAAATTAGTAATTAATACCCTCAACTTTGGAATGGTTGTCAAATCTGTGATCATTCAGTTAAAATCAATTAACCATGATTAGATCTTGACAAGAAGATAACATTGACAACCATTTTAAAGTAAGAGATGTTAGTTGCAAGGTTTTATAATTAATGGACCAAAATAACAAAGAACCAAAACTTGGGGGATCAATAAGTATTATAACTATTTTTTTTTTATTTTATTTTTTTTTTATGAGAAACAAAGAGAGAAACTTCGTTAAAAAATAAAAAGTATTAGAACCTAATTAAAAAGTTGCTTTCATGTAATTGAATTTTAAGCTAGTGTCATTATCCCCTATGATCCTAAAACTTCGTTAATGAGAAAATGTTCTTTTGAAGTGCCATGATTGGCTGAGCCCTTCCTCAACATGGATTAAAAAGGTAAGTATAAGATACAAATTCATCTCGGATTTCAATTGTAACTCAAAAGGCAATAAGATGGTACTAATATTCCTTCACATTTTGGGTTGGGCTTGAGATTGAGATCACATCTTCCTATTTCTTCCTTCTAAAATTGCATAATGATGATGATGATGATGCATCATCACACCAAGAAATTCAAACATGCAACACTGTTAGTGAGATTTGAGTGCTAAGGATCCAAACTTGCAAGATAAATAGCTTATTACTTCCTAGAATTCTGTTAGTTCTTTGGTTTCTTGAGTTCGAAATAGGAACATATGAATCACTGTTTCTTGTGAACACTGAACATTCCTCCTATATTTTCTGACTTGTGGTGGTATATATAGGTTTTTCTTGAGTGAGATTAACTGTTTCTCTAGCGCCTATATCAAGTTTTGAGGGAGTTTGGTTATCGAGCTATGAGAGCTCTTCAACTTTTGATCACAACTACACTCTGTTAGCATTCAGCAAAAAAAAAAATAAAGAAAAAAGAAAAAAGAAAAAAGAAAATACACTCTGTTAGCACTCGTTTCATTTGTGATAGGTCTACTTATAGGGTGAGTTTGGTTCAGCTTTTTAAAAGTGGGTTTTTTTTTCCAAAAAGTGGAGTTTTCAAAAAGTGCATAATGAAAAAGTGTTTTTTAAAAAGCTTGAGTGTTTGGTAAAAACTGTTAAAAAGTGCTTTTTGAAAAAACTGAGTGTTTGGCTAGCACTTATAAAAGTGGTAGTTTGATTGGTAAATTCCCAAAAAGGACAATGTAAATATAAAAGAGTTTGTTTCATACTTAAATCAACTACTTCATCATACTTAAATCAATATTTCTCTTTTTAAAAAAATTATTTTTTTCGCTAATAATAACCTACCACTTAAGATTTATTGTGAAAATATTGTAATAATTGATACTGATTTTAATTTGAACGTACTATTACAATTATTTTTTTCTCTTTCTTAAAAAATTACTTTTTTCTCACCAATATTGTGATAATTTTTTTTTTTTTTTTTAGCACTTCGTCTATAACACCCATGCACTTCTTCACCTTGATCTTCTTGAGTCTTTTCTTTTTCTCTAAATTCAACCACTCACAAAGGGGATGATTCAGATTGGAAAGATTGGATCAGAGTAAAGCAAACGGGATTAGATCAGATCGGGAAGTGCTTGCAAGAACTCATCCGTCCTCTTGGAGAGACTCTTTAACTTCTTCTCCAAATCTCCATTATCCATCCACCGCAAGATGGGTACAAACTCCATTTGAAAGATTTTGCTATATTTTGATGTTTTTTTTGTTTTGCATTTTGAGGAATCCTAATTTGTAAGGGATTGATTCCCCCCCCCCCTAGCTGATTTGGGAATTTGTTATAAATTTTTTTCTATTTGGATTTGGAAATTTGTTATTGAGAGGGCAAAGGACAGAGCAGAGAGATGAGAGGAATGAGGAATGGTGTGAAAGGGTAATTTGATAATTGTCCTGTGAGTCCAATGGATAGATTTCAACGCGCACATGCTTTTTCCAAAATGGAGCTCTGTGCTCCTTTCCCATCTTGCACGCTTTCTTCACAAACTCAAAACGCAACTTTTTCCAAAAAGTTGTGTTTTGGTCTCAGCCAAATGGGCTTTAGACATTGGCTTTTTCAAAACAGGTTTTTTGGGCTAAAAAAGTGGAAACAAAGCACTTAGTCATTAAGCTTACTAACTCCTATCCTCAGTTTTTAATATTTTATTGAACAATGAACTACAGCTAGTTATGTCTTGTCCTGTCCACAAAGAATAAACCCAAACACAGAATATGCTTTTTATTTTTACAGTTTTTTTATCATATGATGTGGAAGTGTAGAAATTATATATATTGTGCATCGAGAATACTATAATTCTCTCATATAAGAAATAGTCTTGACGTAAAAACTTATAGGTGGGATCCATATATGAATGAAACATCAATGTTATAATAGATTAGGTGCACTAAGCAATTTCACTTGAAGCCTGAAGGAAGTATGGGATTTATAAATACAGAGCTATCAAACTGGATCACCTATTTTATTATAAATATATAATCTTTGGCCAACAGCTCCATATATTTTTAAGAAAACACCAAAACTGTAATGATTCTTTTCCTTTTCTTTTCTTAACTAATAAGAGGTGAAGTTACATGTATTCTTTCTTGCTTTTAATTTTTTTATTGGATCTTTTCTAATTCTAATATAGTATTAGAGATTATGGTGAGGACTAATTTGGTATATAAACTTTGGTTTTAGATAATTATCTCGTTCATATTAGGTTTATGATACATCAAATATTTTTTAGTATTTCCGTGAAATTATAAAAAGTTTAATTATGTGACATAAAATCATAATAATACAAAGAATAATGATAATAATGATGAGAGTTTTTAATGGAAGTTGTAGTCATTAGCTACGTGAATTGTTTTTCTTGGAATTGATCTCCCTAGATTTTTTTACCTTAAAACTGGATTGTTTCATTGGTTTTCTAAAGTAATCATATATTTATCTTATTTACTTTTCCGTTGTAAAATATGTGTGATGAATGTTTAACCTAAATTTACATAATTGACTTAAGTATCAACTTGGCAATAAAATTAGGTTAAACATTGTGTGTTTGGGGTCTAAAAACTTACACTATTATCCATTATCGCTGGCTTGGTCATCAAAACAACATGATATTATGTCTAATTTGCTGAAAGAAATAAAAATAAAGTGATATGTTAGTATAAGACACCAAACTTTTAGCCTTTTTTTTTTCTTCTTCTATTTCCATAGTATACCATTGACAACTATCTTTTTTAGCATTAATCACACAGCAGGACTAACTTAACAGTTGTGAAAACAAAAAATTTAAAAGAATTGTGAATCTTATTGGTAAGAATATCGAATTTGTAGCAACTTCTAGGCCATGGGTTCCAGCTAATATGTGCAACTCTATGCCGTGGATTATTAGGAGTGGAAAGAAATGTACACTATATACTAACAAGAAACAGCTAGCATGAAAATGACCTTACATTTACATGTATCAAGATAGATATTACGTATATTCACAGAGTCACAGTTTCATGTACACCCATATATTGCCATGTCTTTGTTTCTCAAAAACGCACACATACATGCAAATGCAAGTACTTCCGCAGCAACTTTGTCTGATCTCTTTACGAACTTAAAACCATTAAACCTTGAGCAGGGTATACTTAGTATTTTTTATTTTTTTCCCACTGAATAACACGGTTATAGTTAGTAAGGATCAAAAACAAAAATTCCATCCTTTATTATTATTATAATTATAATTAGTGATTTATTTATTTATTAAGATGTAGAAAACTTATACCTTTTCCCATTTTACGCAGTTCAGCTTTTATACTATCCATCCACATAAGCCGGAAAAGAAATTACATTTTATTCTTTTGAATATGATCTACTAGACGTGGAGGATTAGTATAAAAGCTCAGTTAATTGTCTCTCAATTACTAATAACTAATAAGTTGCCTGTGCGATATACGAATAATGTTGTAATGTTTTTTGTAAGATGATTTTGAAGAATGTTTTACATATATTATAGCATAATTGTTAAATAAGTTTGTTAGTATTGAGTTCATCATAAAAAACAATAATTATAAATTACATACACATTAATCATAATTATTCAGTTTAAGTAATGAATAATAAAAACATAACTTTGGAAGAATACTGTAAAATAAAAGTTGATATAGAATTTGTTTTTCTCTTTCTCCTTAATTCTAAAACAAAATACGCTTATGAATTTCCCACATTAACATCCCAAATACTCATAGTCAATCACGACCTTTAAAAAACCCTCAAGTCCATAATGTTTGACCTTAACATCAAAATCGTAATTGCAGTTGTCACTCTATAAAATATAAATCGCCTTCCTTGGTTGTGGCCAACTCATACGGGTTAATATTAGATAGGACAACAACGTTGGAGTTAGGTAGATATCATTGAAAGATTGAAAGTAAATAACATTGTTTTGATTTGTGTGTGTTTGTTATGGGATGGTATGAAAGGTTATGTATAGGTGTATCTAAAGAAGTTTGGTAGGAATATTTTTTGAAAAAAAATTTCCGAGCTAGGTTCTCCTTTCTATGTAAATATTTGGGTAAATGAATGCTTGAAATTCATATCTTCTTATATAAATTTCATAGGTTTCTCATTATTCTAAATGAGAAATATAGGGGAATGTGAAAGCAAATATAGATTTAAAACCTAATAATTTTCAATTGTTTACAATTTATATGTCCAATTTGATTGATCAATTGCCTAAAGAACAAACAATAGAAAAAGGTAAAAAGCTTCAATTTTTATTCCTCAAACTTCCTCATCAGCCATGCAAAGAATTTTTTTTTTTTTTTTCCTATAGTGAAATCGTAATTTCCATCACAATTGTAGGTACAAAAAAACATACTTTAACCATACGATCAAATGATAAAACTACAAACAAATATATATCTGAAAAATCAAACAATTTAAATATATGAGTAACAAAACTTAGCTAGCAATGAAACAACAAAACTTCAAACAAATATATATATATATATAAAACAAATATACACACACATATATGTCTAGAAAATCAAAGAATTTGAATTATTTGAACAAAAAAAGATAACCTAGCATGAATGATTTTAACGCTAGTTTTCATCTCCTATTCCACTAAGCCATAGGCACCATTTTTTTTTTTTTTTTTCTCGAGTTACTAAGAAAGTAGTTGAAGGAAAAATTGGGGCTTCTAATCTGTAAAGAAGTTTTTCCTCATGTCCAACATTTGAAATTAGTGATTTTTTATTTTTATTTTTGGTTTTTTTATTAGACATCCAAAAAAATATAAGAAGCAAAAATGAACCCTTTAGTATAAAGACAATAAGAATTGAGAGATGGGCACTATTGCACAAATGAAACCAAAGACACACACTTCAACAACAATAATATAATATTTATGTAATTCTAGTTTCCATATATGCTTCTCACAATTTGGCATACCATCAGATTAAATACATTAAAATTAAAGTGAAAATAGGCACGATTGAAGCACTTATAGCATCCAAAGAGAGAAGAAATTATCGAAGCAAGACCAAAAGGGTTGACACACATATTTAGCATGGTAGGAATGATCCACAGCATTGTACTTGTACTTGTAGTTGTGAAGAGCCACTATTAAAGCTAAACAGGAACAACAGATTTCAGATTAATTGATGTATTTAGTAGGAGCATTTAGATGAGGATGATACCAAATATGATAAAGCAAATCCAAACATAAGAAACAAAGGTCCAAGTCATGCATGGAACGTATATAAAGAAACATGAGGAGATAAGAGTAGATTCGAGAACATTGGAAAAGGTGGCAAAAATGGAAAAAGAAAGAGTAACTTGAACAAAACCTCTTGCATGACCAAACATAAGGAAAAAAAGAAGAGACATAAGTACCAGAATAGTAAGAGGTGAGAATAGCAAGAGGTGAAAGCTTAATGTTGGGATTAGTGATAAACTTTGGGATTACTATGATTTATTGGGTAATAGTAAAAAGATTTTACTCTGAACTATTGGGTAGTAGTTAAAAAACTTTAATGAAAAGAAGGTAAAAATTCTAAGTATTTGTAGGGTGTAGGGGATAATGGCCGGGATTCGAGTTTCTAGAAAAAAGTTTTATACACATATAAACTTAGATTATGATAGAGTTAAATTTTTATCTTGTATAAAAAAATTAAAAAAAAAATGACATAAAAAAAAAAAAAAAAGCATTGGGATCGAAATAGAATTTTTCACTATACCCTATAGATGGTTTTTCCAACTCCAATTCCCACTATTCTCTCTTGCAGCAAGAGAGAACAGTGGGATTTTTTTTGATAGCAAGATAGTCTTGCTATCAATAAAAATCCCACTATTCTCTTTCTATCACGACAAATGTGATATGACTTTCGAGTGGAAAACTTTTGTGACATTAACAACTTTGACAGCAACGTACGTGCTTTTTACCCCTAAGTGATTTTGATGTTTCATGATATAGGGAAAGGCTTGTGAACAAAGTTGAGCTTAAATGTTAAAATTTCCACTAATAAAATGAGAGATTTTGATCGGGTGAAGTGAAAGCTAGTAGCTTAGTGAGTAAATTACATTACAATCATCTTTCTTGATATGTTTCATGATATTGAGAAAGACTTCATCCTTGTTTGAGATATTACAACTTCTCTAACAGCAATCAGGAGACAAATAGTCAAATACTTCATCCTTGTTAATTGATACTATTCTTTTGGCTTATGGTTATGGGTGGTGATAGTTATTGCACTTGTAACTTTCAATTGGCAACATAAAATTTTTTTTTTTCATTGTCAGCATTTTTTTATTTATAAGAAATTACTAAATTTATTACAAAATATGTTTACATCATACATGATAATAATGAATGTGATTGGTAAACTTAAACAACCTAATTAATGAATATTTAGATTAATTTTATTGTTATTAATGGCACATCAGTTTGTATATAAATCTTAAATAATACAATTTGTAACATTTTTTTTAATCGAAATTTGTAACATCCTAAATATCACTCTTAGTTTTTTAGCTTCATTTCTCACTTTTCAATGGTGTCACATTCCAAAGTTTTGACAACTATATTCAGATTTAAAAACAATAAATTTAGATACTATATACATTGTTTAAATTTGAGATTCCTCCTAAATCTTTCTTAGTTATAAAACTTAAAAATCTCAATCATTAGTATTATAAAAATATTAACTTATTTCTTCTATTAATATAGGTTGGAGTTTTGTTGTTAATCCACCCGACAAGTGATGTAATTTTGAACCAAAAAAAAAAAAGAGGAAAAAAATATACAATGTTATTTTTTTTAAGTGAGTTAATGATGAAAATATAATGGATCATAACCGAGAACGGAGATTGATGCTTGCATTATAATAATCAAGTGAGATCAAATGAACAATTGATTTGGAAATGATTCCAACTTAAAAAATGTGAAATGCATTCAAAGCAAAACATTACACTTGTTTGGTGAAAAAAAAAAAGGAAAAAGTTATGAAAATATCAATAAATTAAGTGACAAAAAATTTTGTCTTATTTTTTTCAACATCTTGTTGAAAAAGTTGTGGAAAAAAATTGTGACAAAAGTTATGTACATTAACTTTGTGGATATATTATTATTAGTCATGGACTTTGAGTGATGTTTAAACTTCATAGACTTTTTCTAGTCGAATATATTCTTAATTTCAACAAATAATAATAATAAAACCTTTTTTTTAGAAGATTAATAAAAAAGGCTTAGTTGAATAAATTCTTCACCAAAGAAAGTCTATTTGATTTTCTTGCACGCTTTAACTTTTTAATTTCTTTTGTTTGTTTGGTAATTAGAAGTGGGTAAAAGTATTAAACTTATCTTATCAAGCTAAGTTTTTCAAACTTGTTCCTTTCTATTAATGGATAAACTCATATTCAAAGTTCAAACTCCTTCACCTTTAATGTCACACTTCTTAGAGAAACCTATCACATTGTCAATCCTCATCTCTTATGGTGCTTCAATTTATGTCATTCTGTTATTTGAAAACTGGCTTTGAAAAGTGAGGGGGTGTTTGGTACATGTGTTTAAAAGCATGTATTTTGTTATTTGAAAACCTATGTAGAAATATGTGTGAATGAAAAAGTGTATAAAAATACGTGTAATATTGTTAAAAAATTGAAAACATGTATTTAATTAAGTCAACCAAACAACCCTTGAATTTTTTTTTTTCAATGCTTTGAAAGTCTTGAACATACCCAAATCTCTTGGCTTTGGTCTCCATATATAATAAATCTTGTAGAAGTCGGTTTTTGAATTTTCACACCTAATTAAATATCAAAATTAATTTTACTACCATAAAGTACATTTGACCTAAACACATGTAGAATTCTGCTACACGTGTCAACACTTAACGAAGGTGCTGCGCCAAGATTGTGACACGTGGCACGCTCATGCCCGTAGCAGTTGTTGACTAAAACAAAGTGGCTTGCCGGTAGGAAAAAAACAAAGCAGTTGAAAATGAAAATAACAAGTGGCAGATAGATTATCAAATAAAAATAAAAATAAGTAGTAAAGTTTTTTTTTTATAGTGGAATAAAAGATCTGAAATTCAATCTTTATCTATACTAAAAATTAATTGATATTTTGATCTGTTGATAAAAAATTATTACCAAAAGTAAATCCATAAGCTGTAATACTCTCTTAGAAAACAAAAAATGCCTGATAGATTATAAAATTAAAAAAAAAAAAATTCCTGATAAAAACAAGAAATGTAGGTAACCATCTTGACTAGATGACACGTCAGGTGGGAACCTACTCAAATAGTATGAGATTGTGATGTCCAACTCTGTGCTGACTCAGTAATGACGGAAAGATTGCTCAAATGGGCCCCTTAAAGATTATAATTATCAAAGAAACAAAAACGATTAGCCAACTAATGAGACATTTGCATGAAAAAAATCTTTTAGTAGCACTACCGAGTACCGACACAACAGTAGTTCACAACAAAGCTTTGATGAAAAACTACAGGTAGAATTAGGTAAAATTTGCTGTAAAATTTATTTAAAATTTTTCTTAATCACACTTACGCTTAAAACATTTGCAACAAATAATATAAAAAGAGGCTCAATTTTACAAATTTTTGTTCCAAAATTACTTTTATTAGTCAAGTTAAAGATGAGTAAAATTTATAAAATTGTTGGTGGCATTATTTATTTTGTATTTATCATATAAAATAAATAATAAAATTAATATTTTAATAAAATAGATAATGTAGTTTTTAAAAAATAATTGTTAAAAATAAAAATAAAAATAAAAATAAACATAAACTCTTATACTAAAATAAACCTATAGAAAATTTTCAATCACATTTACACACACAAATCTCCCTTTTTATTTTTTGGTTTTGTTTATAGGAAAATATCTCCCTTTATGCGTCCGTCCGTTGCCAACTTGCATGGGAGTCCCTTCTGTTTCCAACTTTGTCTAACTTTCTTATTTGACTTTGTTGTAAGATAAACGTTTATCAATATCATACATTATCTGATATATATTGGAATTAATAAAAAAAGGAAAAAAAAAAAAGAAAAAAAAAGAAAGGAATTTAAATTTTCAGGTAAGGACTCGGGACATTCCAATTCTCAGGGAAGGACTCTCCGGCCAATTATAAATACCAACCTCTTATCACACCCACAATGCCACCAAAACTCATACTCTTAAATCTTTTCTCTTAGAATTCTCTCATTTTTGCTTTGCTTTACTCTATTTTTGAGTCAGGATGACTATTCTCATTGAGCAGCCTGAATTTGGTAATTTTTTTCTTACTGTTTTTTTTTTCACTGCTTCTTGTTTATAATCTCACTGTTCATCTTTTTTTTTTTTTTAAAATATTTAAATTCTGAGTTTAGTTTACTTTTCTAAATAGGCTTTGAAAATTTTCTTCCTATGTAGTTCTTTTAATTTTCTTTTTTTAATAAATCCTACACAGCGTTCTTTATTTTTGTTGAAAAGAATTCTTTACTTTTCTTGGTATTTTAGTTAAAATTTTGATATCTGGGTATGCCATGATTTTATGATTTTTATCAAAATAAAATTGACTGGTTATGTTTAAATAGAAAACCCATATATAATTTCCACACACTGTTTAAAATTGACTTTGGTTAAATCACACAGGAGTTGAAGCTGAGGAAACGAAGGTCCCTGTTGATGAAAAAGAATTGGTGTTGGATGGTGGATTTGTTGTTCCACAGATCAATTCATTTGGCCACACCTTTAGGTTTGCTTCTTTTGCATTAATTTTATTTATTTATTTTTAAACCCCACAAAACAAAAAACTGGAACTGCAATTTTCTAGCCTATTGAGCCCCGAGATCTATAATATATATATAATCACTGAATATAAAAGTATTCTATAAATTATCTGTGATCTGCATATAGATCATGTTTATGGGCAAAACTATCTAAATATTGTGTCGGACATAGGTTTGTGAGAATACGTATCTTGGCTCTTAGGCTAAGGTCAAAATCGGTGGTTGTTCTTATCTTATCATTCAGCACAGAACTTTGATATGGGTGATCAACTTCACAATTGAACACAAATAGGCCGAGCAGCAATCTTCTGTTTGAAGGCCAAGCCAATAAATTATTGGGGGCTTGATATTTTAATAAAAATTGGATAATGGTATGGGACTTTGGACTTGGTGTGGGCTCAAAATATATAAGGGATATTCATATTTTCTGGCAAATATAATAAGCACATTTACTTTTCTCTCCTAGTCCTAGGTTTCCCGTGATCTCTATTCACTTATTTTGTTATTTTGACAGTTGTAAATTTCCAAAATATGATATTAAAATCTTGATTGAGAGATTGACAGTGATATTTCCTATTGTGTTTTTTTGACAATAAAATAGCAGCAATGATAAGTGAATTAGATTAAAATACATGATCCGAAGACTTAAAAAAAATGTAGATCATGTAGGGAGTGGATCAGCAGTTGTTATTATTATTATTATTTTTTTCAGTTATTATTATGACTATTCTTCTTGATCTTGTCACTTTTTTTTTTTTTTTTTGTGGGTGAAAATTGTTGAAATTTATGATGTTGTCAAAAGTCATGGTAATTGTTATGATCCAAATCTGGGCCTGTATTTTTTCTCTGATTTGGTCCATAAGGCCTTTTGAGATAGTTTAACTGTATAAGACCAGTTTCAAGCCTGGGGCCCTGTCCATTAAGCTTTAAACCTATCCTGTTAAGCCTTGGACCCTAGTGTCATGCTTATCCTCTCTGTTACTTCAACGCAAAAAGAAAAAGATATATAATCTAAATTTAAAATTTCTATTAAAAAAAATCCTTCACTTTTTTTGCCCTTTTGGAAAAATTTTGTGTCGATTCCGGTCGAAGAACTCGATAACTTTCTTCTCTCATAATAGTTCAAAAACTACTAGATACTTTATAACTTACCAGAAAAATTTTTTTTAAAAAAAATAAGAGACCTTGAGTTCATAATTTTGATGCATCCTAATTTATTGTAACAATACTACGGAAACATGCCCAATTACTTGTGTAATCACTAGATATGTAATCCAAATTTAAAAAATAGTGAGCCTATATAATCACTAGTGGAAAGTGTCCATTATTTAAATCAGCTAGTTATGAAATTGTCACTAAATTTATTGAATTTATTAGCCAAAGAGGTCATTATTTCCTAATTATATAAAATGAAAAACCGAAACATAGAGAATTATTTTTCGTGGCCTAGTTTCAATCCTGGTCACTTCCATCCTAGAATTAGGACAAAGCCCAATTAATGTCAGCTGTCATCACATGATTCACACCAGGCTTTAGGTCTAGGCAATAGTGCTGCTCATGTGCATGTCATGTGATCTATAATTTTTATTTTTGAATGAACAAGATTTTTTTTTTTTTTTTAAATGAAAATTGAGTGAATGAGTTATATAATTATAATCAACCTTTTGCCTATTAACAGTAGTCTTTATCTAAGAAATTTCATTATTTTTGGTTAATGATTAATGTAGTTTTAATCTTGTACACAAATGCAATACAGAGACTATGATGCTGAAAGTGAGAGACGACAGGGCGTGGAGAACTTCTACCATACCAATCACATTCACCAGACTTATGACTTTGTATGCTACTTACCATTGCATTTAATTTATTTCATGTCCATGTCACAACTTGCTTAGGAATTGAAATTTGTGTAAACATTGTGTTTATAAGTAATCGTGTAACTTCAGGTTAAGAAGATGAGAGAACAGTATGGAAAATTGGACAGGTTGGAGATGAGCATATGGGAATGTTGTGAACTTCTTAATGAAGTTGTTGACGAGAGTGACCCGGACTTGGACGAGCCCCAAATTGAGCATTTGTTGCAAACCGCTGAAGCCATTAGAAGGGACTATCCTGATGAAGATTGGCTACACCTCACTGGCCTTATCCATGGTATTTATCCTGCTATGATTAGACATTTTGGTTTATGTTACATATATAGCTTAGGACCACATATGATACATTGTTATTTATCCTCAAAATAAATAAATAATTAAATATTCAAATCACACACAAAAAAAAGAATAAGAAGAAGAAGCTAGAAATAAATATTACCATGGTAGGTGAAGTGCAGTTTTTGGTAAGCAACTATAATGCCCTTGGTAAAAATGTATTCTTTTTTCATGAAGTAAGACAGACTTATTCATGACCAGGACTGACTTGAAATTTGTTCATCTACTTAAGCTAAGAGTTAGGAATGCCTTTGGCTTGGGGTTCTTGGGCAACTTTCATATTTAATAGATAACCATTGTTGTTTAGATTTCACACTATGAATGGTGGAAATGAATATATGTTGCCAACTCTATTGAGCATCCATAGCTGCCTTAAGAATTCTGGAACTAAGGCTTGGTTGTTATTGCTGTTATTTAGAGTGAATAATAGGAGCTATCATCTAATTTGGTTCCTGCTTGTGTTCTAGATCTTGGAAAGGTGCTTCTTCTTCCCAGCTTTGGGGAACTTCCACAATGGGCTGTTGTTGGTGAGTATTGCGTTTGACTATAGCAATTTATGATACTAAGAAAATAGAATACCATACCAATTTGCCTATCTTAGTTACACAATCTCAAATTCGTTATGCAGGGGACACATTCCCAGTTGGCTGCGCTTATGATGAATCAGTTGTCCATCACAAGGTAGCTTTTTCCACAAATTTTACCCTTCAAGAGATATATGGTTACAAAGCATTTGACTAAAAATTTATGAAACATTCTAGTCTTTGGTGGATCAAAGTTCAAACATCTAAAATGTTACATTCTGACCACAGTATTTCAAGGAAAATGCAGACTACCACAATCCTGCTTACAATACTAAATATGGAGTTTACTCTGAGGGATGTGGACTCAACAATGTAATGATGTCATGGGGACACGATGACTACATGTATTTGGTACATCTTTGAACTCTAAAAAACTAGTTTAAATTACATTATATACATGAAATTCAATGTATTATTCATAAACTAGAATGAAAGAATCTGTAACTTTCGTATATCATTGTCAGGTGGCCAAGGAAAATAAGACCACTCTACCTTCAGCAGGTCTTTTCATCATCAGATACCACTCATTCTATGGTAAGTAGGAAATATAGACAAATGCTATAAGTATAAGCTCCCCATTTACATGAAATATGCCCTATTTTCTTATTAAATGATCTAATTGAATATTTGATATTGCAGCCTTACATAGATCAGGGGCATATAAGCACTTAATGAATGAGGAGGATGTTGAGAATCTGAAATGGCTTCAGATATTCAAGTAAGACTAAATTTGGATGATGAATGACTGTCACTTTTTCCTTAAATTATAAATACTAAATGTCAATTTCTTTTTGCTTTGTTCTTTTAATGTAGCAAATATGACCTTTATAGCAAGAGCAAAGTTCGAATTGATGTTGAGAAGGTCAAGCCATACTATATCTCTCTGATTGAAAAGGTGAGTACCATTTGAAGATTACAAGTTTCTCTGTCACCTCAATTACTGGTTTCTTATTTGTTCTGTGTGTTAACTTGTTACAGTACTTCCCTGCGAAGCTAAAATGGTGAAAAGTTGAGAGCTATGAAGTTTGATGAGTCGATGCATGAGAGTGATTAGCTTCTAGCTAGCGATTGAAGAAGAGATCATCTTACTTTTCGAGATGATGTATATTTCCTATGTTTGGTAATTAATATGTTATATTAATAAAAGGCAATAATTGTGCTCTGTGCATTTCTACTTTTTTGCCTTATAATAATATTTTTTTGATAATATTGTGCAGTTCTACTTTTATTGCCCTTTAATAATCTCTGTTGACAATATTGTATTAATAAATGCGCATAAAAATTTTCTTGTCTGGACCAAAGATGTCTGGGATATTGATGTGAAATGTGTTCCCATGTTTAAGCTATACAACAAGATAGAGGCTCTTAAAGGGGCTTTAAAGGAGAAAAATAAAAAGAATTTCTTTGATCATCTTTCTCAAAAGATGATGAATGCTAAGATGTAACTCGAGTTAGTTTAGATTTTTATTTTCCAAAAAATCCTGATGATTCAAGACTATTGGGGAGGGAAATGAATTGTCTGCACTTGTATTAGTCCCTTGTCCAAGTTGAGGAAAGTTTCTATAAGCATAGTCGAATGTCTACTTGACAGTAATTAATGGCAACAATATTACTGATCTTGAATTTTTGCTAAGTGTGCATTTGGGAAGCGCGTTTGTGCTTCCTAGATGCATGTTTTGTGTTTCAACATTAGTTTAGTTTTTTTTTTTTTTTTTTTTTTTTTTTTTTGAGCTGAAAGTTTTGACTTTTTCTATGAAGAGTGCACGGTGTGTACTGTTCACAGACCCACATATTTCACTTTTCAGCAACTTTTTCATTAAAAATGAGTCTCACGGTACTATTTACACATTTAAAAATTATTTAAAAATTATTTTGCTATAGTATTTTTCAGTTTTCAATTTTCAACTGTATCCAAACGGACCCTAAGTATGATTGTAGAGTTCTATAAGCAGTTACTTTGAGCATCAAACATCAAGCTTAATGAGGAGGGAATAGTTCATGAGTTGTTTCCAAGCCAAATAATAGAGGAGTTGAAATTTTCCATTCCTACTCTTCAGTATATCAGAAATGCTATTTTTTGTATGGATGATGCTAAAGCATGTAGTCCAGCTGAAATCATAGCACAGTTTTTCAGAATGGCTTAGTCTATTATTCATAAGGATGTCTATAATTAAAGACATACAGTCATTTTGTAAATCTAGCAAGTTCATGGGGGAAGTCAATGCTATTGTTCTAGCCTTGATCCCTATCCTTCCAAAATATCTAAGTTCACTCTTATATATCAATGTAAATTCTGTAATATCATTTATAAGTGCATTACTACTATCTCAGCCAACAGATTGAGACCTTCTTTGAATGAAGTTATTGGCATATATCAACCTACCTTTATCCGGGAAGAAACATAACAGAAAAAAGTGTTACTAATGCAGGAAATAGTGAAGAACTATCATAAGAATAGAGGCAGCCTAGGTGTAACTTGAAAATTGATATAATAAAAGCATGCGATTCTGCTGAATTGCACTTTATACTTCACTGCTTGTTAGCTATTGGTGTTCCCACAAATTTGCTAATATCTAGTCTGTAGTCGAGGTGAAAAAGGCCTTACAAGATTTTAAAAGTCTTTTGGCTTATAAGCCAATGCTTCCAAGTTCCAAGAGCGAGTTGTTTAGCAATAGATTCTTGACATGCTCCAATTCAAAGAAGGAAAATTTCCAGTTAGCTAGCTTAGAGTGCCGCTCATATCTAGCAAGCTCATTGAAAAAGAATGCGGTCCTCTTATAAATAAGAATATAGCAATAGTTAATTCATTGTCTTCTAAGTCTCTGCCCTATGCTGGAAGGTTGCAGTTGATTAAGTAAATCTTTTTTAGCCTTTAAGTGTACTAAACCATAATCTTCATCCCTCCAAAAAAGGTTGTTAAGATTGTGGAACAAAAGATTAGGGGGGGTTTTTGTGGAATTGATTTGATCATTTAGCATTTGGGGCAAATTAAATGGGATCTAATATGAAAACCAAAATATAAGGGTGGTTTAAGAGAAGATTATGAAAACGTAACAGATATGGAATCTATAACAAAGTCAACATCAGCAGATTTGGAAAGGTACTAATATGGAAGCTACTGCAGAATCTGTTCCAACAGATTTGGAAAGCTTCTGAATCAACTCCATAATTCTCTGCATCACATCTTCCACAATTCCAGCCTCTGACAATGGAATATAACAGCTACTGTGTATTAAATTCTCACTGATTCAGCATATATTTCACTCACTGATTCAACATGTATTTCACCTATATATGTAAATACAAAATCTCTCTCTAACTCATCTTAAGATAAAGTTTCTCAATTTGTCTTTATGGTATCAGAGCTAAAGGTGAGATAGAGAGTTTTTTATTTTCTTTGCTTTGTTTACAGCTATAACATGTCTTCCACCTCAAACTCCTCGTTGTCTTCAACCCAATCTGAAGAACACCCTTACCATGTGACACAGAATGTCGCTAATTTTGTGTCACTCAAACTTTCATCCACTAACTTTCTTCTTTGGAAGACACAGATGTTAAACATCCTTGAAAGCTATGATCTTTAGGGCTTCATCACAGGTGAGGCAAAGCTACCACCGCAGTTTGTTACTATTGAGGAATCCAACTCACAGTCAGAGTGTCTCAATCCCAGCTTTATAAAATGGCGAAAGATTGATCGCCTAGTAAAGGGATGGCTAACAGCCACCCTCTCAAAAGAAGTACTTGGCATTGTAGTAGGTCCCGATACTACTATTGAGGTCTGGAATGCATTAGTCCATACCTTTGCCCATGTTTCTTCAGATCAAAGCCTTGCACTCAAGCAACGGCTCACCTCTATGAATCAAGGTACAAACACCTTGGTAGAATATCCATGTAGATTTAAGGCTGTTTGTGATGACATTGCTACCATAGGAAAACTTGTACCAGACCATAAGAAGTCATGGTGGCTCCTTAATGGTCTTGGCAAAGGTTATGAGATGTTTACCACCATGAAGCTTCGACCACCAATCCCACCTTACACAGAGATTGTTACTTTATTGGAGAGTCACTCCAAGAGGCATCAGCTGGACATAACCTACACCTCAGATGGCCTTCTAAGGCCAACGTGCAAACAAAACCAAGGAAAACAATGGGGGGGGGGGAGGGTGGGGAAACTCCTTCAGTTCCAAAGGACGTGTTTTTTCTCAAGGACACTCATCTAGTTTAAGGAAACCAAATCAACGAGATGCACGAGTTCAAAGTGCAAATAATCCTTTCAGATCCAACAATAAGGATGAAGTTCCTACATGTCAAATATGCAACAAACGAAATCACACAGCCCTGAAATGCTTCAATCGTTTCAATCATTCCTTCACACCCAAAAACATACCACAAGCACTTACTGCCATTACCATTGCTGATAGCCAAGACCTTGAGTGATTCTCGAACATTGGTGCTACTGATCACATCACAAGAAACCCAAGTAATCTCCATTCTTTTCACCTTATACTGGTTTAGAAGGAGTAATGGTTGGAAATGGAGATGTCTTACAGATCACTCATATTGGACAAGCAAACATTGAGTCTGCTAAAAATTCTCTACAACTCAATGATGTGCTATTAGTTCCTAATATAAAGAAAGATTTAATATCCGTAAGTAAACTTACATCTGACCTTCCACTTAAATTTGAATTTGATGGAGATGGTTTTGTGATCAAGGACAGATTAACCAATAGAATAGTAGCAAGGGGAACTAAGAAGGATGGGTTGTATGCACTTGTTGGAGATTCAAAGGATGGTTTCAATACTGCAATATTCTTTTCTTCTTGATTCAGATGTGTTGACAATGAATGTTGGCATCAACACTTGGGTCATCCTCATCAAAGGGTTGTAGATCATCTTCGTATGAAGAAATTTATCTCTCTTAATCTTAAAAATAAGTTCTCTACCATATGTACTAGTTGTCAAATGGGAAAGTCATGTAGACTTCCTTTCTTATCTGTTGAACATGAAATAAAACCCCATTCCATAAGATTCATTGTGATCTATGGGTACTAGCCCTAGTGAGGTCTCAAGAACAATTTTGATTTTATGCAATTTTCATTGATGACTATAGACATTTCACTTGGTTCTATCCTATGTGCAAGAAATCTAATTTAACTAATTGCTTTGATAATTTTCATAAGTATATAAGTTGTCATTTCAATGCCAATATTCATATTTTCCAACGTGATGAGGGAGGAGAATTTGCAAGTGGAGAGTTTAGTAGAAAATTAGCTACTCTTGGTATTCATCATCAATTTGCTTGGCCAAAAACACCTGAGCAAAATGGTATTGCTGAATGTAAGCATCAAAACATCATAGAATTAAGCCTCACAATGATGTTCCATGCACATTTACCACCTAAGTTTTGGACTGAATGTTTTTCCACTGCATTATACTTGATCAATTGTCTACCTTCCCCAACACGTGGTATGGACTCTCCTTTCTCAAAGCTTTATGGAAAACAACCTGACTATTCATCACTTCATGTGTTGGGTTGTAAATGCTTCCCATATCTTGGAGATTATAGGAGCAACAAATTGGAACCCAGGTCTCTCCCATGTGTTAGGTTGTAAATGCTTCCTATATCTTGGATATTATAGGAGCAACAAACTGGAACCCAATTCATTGGATGTAACATCAAGGTCAAAGGATACAAATGCTTTTATCCACCCACTGACCGAATTTACATCTCTTGCCATGTTGTGTTTGATGAGAAGATCTTACCTTTCTCCACCCCAACACAACTACATGATGGTAATCCAATTGAAGGGGAACTTGGTACCTTTTCAAATTGGGAGGCATCTTCATTACCAACAGAATTGACTAATGCTCTTCCTATTTCGGCTTTTGCACCACCAAACGTTTCTTACATGGACCATCACCAAGACTCAATTGAAACACCTCATGTTCAGCCCCCTACAACTGAAGCTGAATCAAATCAACAAAGCTTGGTTCCACCCTCTACTAGCACTCCATCTAGCTTTGTTCCTCCTTCTATAGAGCAAAGCAACCTCCAGCTAGAACTATATGTTCCAGTTCCAAATGGCCATTCCATGGTGACTTGCTCCAAACGAGGGATTCAATGTCCCAATCCCAATTATCTTAGCCTTAACACAGTACGAGTTCCACTAATCATACCTACTGAACCAAGGTTAATTACTTTTGCCAAGAAACACCTTGGATGGTCTGCTGCTATGGATGAAGAACTTGCTGCCTTGCACACCAATCATACATGGACTTTAGTACCTCATTGCCCGAATATGAATGTCATTGGGTGTAAATGGGTATACAAAGCTAAATTGACAGTAGATGGCTCCCTTGAACGTCTCAAAGCAAGGCTGGTGGCTAAGGGGTTTAACCAAGTTGATGGTATTGATTTCTCAGAAACATTCTCTCCTGTAATCAAACTTGCTAGCATATGCCTTGTTCTCATAGTGGCAATTGTCAAAGGTTGGAATATTAGGCAACTTGATGTAAAAAACACATTTCTTCATGGTTCTCTTTCCACACTAGTTTATATGCAACAACCTCCAGGATATATTGATCCTAAATATCCAACTCATGTTTGCCAACTCAGCCGTGCTTGTATGGACTTAAACAAGCTCCTCGAGCTTGGTTTGATCGACTCGGTACATTTCTCCTTAACCTTGGATTTTATTCTAGCATCTCTGATCCCAACATATTCATTTGTCACTCACAACATGACGTCCTTATATTACTCCTCTATGTTGATGATATGGCGATCACTAGTAATGATGCCAATTGCATCAATTGGCTCGTTACTAAACTTGGTCAGGAATTCTCCATCAAAGATCTGGGGTTCCTTTACCATCTCCTTGGTATTGAAGTTCACCATCGTTAGCATGTCCTCTTTCTTTGCCAACAACGATATGCTGAGGAAATTCTTAGTCGTGCCTCTATGAAGTCATGCAAACCAATCTCTACTCCCATGCCTGAAAAAGGATGACACTTATCAGTTACACTTACAATGAAGCTATATCCTGATCTATCTCACTATAGAAGCATAGAGGGAGCTCTTCAGTACATTCACCAAAACCAGACCTTTCCTATAGTGTCAACTTTGCTTACCAATTCATGCATGCTCCTACTATAGGTCATTACAAGATGGTCAAACGCATTCTTTGCTATGTTCGTGGCACCACTACCCTTGGGATAAACATTCATAAATCAAGCACCATTGACTTGTATGGATTCTCTGATGCAGATTGGGCTGGCTACCTAATCACTAGGCAATACACAACTGATTTTTGTACCTTTCTAGGTGGCAATTACATTTCTTGGAGTGCCAAGAAATAATCCACAGTAGCCCGCTTGAGTGCTGAAGCTGAATATCGAGCTATGGCCTTCATTGCAGCATAATTAACTTGGCTATCCTTCATTCTTCTAGATCTTGGTATCCCATTGCCATGCCCTCCTATCTTACATTGTGATAATCTCAGTGCATTATACATGACTATGAATCCTGTCTTCCATGGTTGAACAAAGCACATTGAATTAGATTATCACTACGTACGTGAAAGAGTGGCTCTTGGTGCTCTTGAAACTTGTTTTTTTCCTTTCAAACACCAACTGGCAAACATTTTCACCAAGCCCCTATCCAAGGCATTATTCCTTGATTTAAGACTCAAATTGGGCCTTGTGTTTGACCCTCATCATAGTTTGCGGGGGAGTGAAAACATAACAGATATGGAATTTACAACAAAGTCAACATCAGCAGATTTGGAAAGGTACTGATATGGAAGCTACTGCAGAGTCTGCTCCAACATATTTGGAAAGCTTCTGAATCAACTCTTCTCTGCATCATATCTCCCACAATTCCAGCCTCTAACAATGGAATATAACAGCTACTGTATATTAAATTCTCACTGATTCAGCATGTATTTCACCTATATATGTAAATACAAAATCTCTCTCTAACTCATCTTGAGATGGAGTTTCTCAATTTGTCTTTAGATTAGAGGAGTAGAATAAGGCTGCTATTATGGGATTTTTTTTGGAATTTATTTGCTCATGCAAGCTCAATATGACATGGGTTTACTTGAATCTTCTTAAAGGAAAGAGTCATTGGGGTAGTCACTATTCCCTCAGATTGCTCTTGGTCTTTGAGGAAGATTTTGAAATCAAGAGAAATAACAAGGCCAGTCATCAAGTTCATGGTCGTTTAGGTGGAACTGTCTCCCTTGGCATGACTATTGGCATCTAAATGACACTGTTGAGTTTGTTCCTTCAATATGGCTATCAGGTAGTGCATGATGCGTTTTTCTTGGAAAATTTAGGTGGAACTGTCTCCCTTGGAAAATTTATTATTATTTTCCTTTAACAATGTGTTTTTCTTGTTTACTTTACTCACATATGACATAATTTTCTTCATTAATATTTCTTTACTTATAGTTGACATGTTATATATTTATATTATGTAATGAAGATATTAAGAATGTGCATTACTTGATTTTGATATATATATATATATATATATAAGTATAATTTGTTTTAATAGTTATATTGAAATGGTATATTGAAAAAGGCTGTTATCAAAATATTTTGTTCCTATGGACAAACCGAGATGGAGGAAGGATTAATCTATGAAGGTCATACTTAAGAAAATTAGACCAGAGATCAAAACTAGAATAGAAAGTGGTGGTCAATTTTGTAACTCTATACAAAACAAGGCTCTTCCTTGCTTTTGGTTAGGGTAGAGTCCTCTGAGATTATTATTATTATTATTATGTCTTTTATAGACTTTTATTGCTGGTTCTCTGTGGATTATGTACTTCAATGATTCTTTTTTTAGTATTATTTTAAAATATTTATAATGAGGTGCTCGATCATTCAACAAAAATATATATAAGAACTATAAAACGAAATCGAAAAGGGGGGGACACATTTATAAAACCTGTTTTCTCAAGACTTATTTTGATTCTTCATAATTCAATTCATGATGTAAATTTTATGATAGCAGCTGGTAAGGGTACTTATCAAATCTTCAAGTCTTGAGTTTGACTTTAATTTAAAATATGCAAACAACCAAAGCTTAAGCTTATCGACAGCTCAAATGCCCTTGAAAGTTGAAAAGTTTAAACTATAAAATAGAAATCATAACTTCAGTCAAGTCAAAAGAAGAAAATGTTGAATATGGCGGAAGTCCATTAATTCACTCCATTAATTGTATAAAATTCAAGAAGATGACATTGCAAAATGTTACAAGGATTTCAGCCATTCATCCCACGAATAATCAACCATTACATTCAAACTATGCGGCATTTCCCTTACCAATCTAGTTAAAATATGTGATTCTAAAAAACAAAAACCCCCCACAAATCTTGTATATATAGGGTTCACCCTACACCATATTTTGTTCATCTTAGCAAATATATCTTTCTTATAAGCAATGGCAGCTAAGGCTTTGAGTTCTAGTTTGGTGACCCTTCTCATATTTGCCATCATCTTGTCCCCGATATCAACATGTGATGCAGTTAGGTTTACTCAACGAGGTATATATATAAATAATTCATCACCAGTGTTTATATATATGTGTTACCCTTACTAATCGGAACAGGATTTTAAGTTTGATTTTCATTTTTGTTTTGCTTGCAGCTTCGGGACCAATATGTCCTGCTTGTGTTTGTTGCACACCTGCACCACCTGGCTCTTGTTGTCAGTGTTGCGCAACTCCTGTTGAAACTCAATCTGAGAATGGGACTCCATGATACTATTTACATATTTCAAGACTCCATGAGAGCCAAATTACAAGAATAAAAGTTGTTTATACAATGGTGACCAAGTTTCAATGTTTTATTATGTTGTTGTAATTTGATACCAAATATATCAACGTTTTAATTATGAATTTCTGCAATTGAATATTGTTCATTTATTTTGGCTATAAGAGATGGAATCTCTGTTGTCCATGCTCATTCAAACTTTGCTACAGTGATTAGGTCTGGTTTGTGTTGTAATAAATTCTCCCTCCGTCCTTTTTTGGAGGAATGTTTCCTGTGCTTCTGTATGATGAAGTTATGACTTATTACCAAAAAAAAAAAGTGTCACTATTTTATTATGGTATAATTTGCTCCCAAATATATCATTCTTTGTGTGATATTTCTTATTCTATTCTTCGTTTCACAAGGAGCTGAGAGCAAATTTTCAATAATAAAAGTATTCTCTGTAATTTTTACTAAGTTGCACTGTGATTTTATTTTTCCATAAAAAAAAAAAAAAAGAAAAAAAAATGAAGAAGTTGCACTATGTAACTGTGTTAGCATGTTGTGATTTGGACTTTCTCATATCTTGGATCTATGTTGCTTTTCACCAAATATATCAAATTTGTTTTTTGCGGTACACGGTTACGTCGTCGCTGTCGTCGTAGAATGTCGCCGTCGCTCACTCACCCCTCATCGCAGATCGCAAATCGCTCTGCTCTGGTGCTCGGTGCTCGCCACTCGGTGCTCCCTCCCTCAAGGTATTTCTCTCTTTTTCTCTCTGACTCTCTCTTAGTCTCTCAATCTCTCTCTCTTTATCTCACTAAAATGAAAAAAATGAAATGAAATTAATGAATGGTTCTCTTTCTTTATTCTTTAATAGTCTAACTTTACTCAGTCTCATAATCTCTCTCTTTTGAATTCTCTGATTGGTTGGCTTGAATTACCTTTATTTATATTTTGTTTTTTACCTGTTTTTTGTCTTTTTGAATTTGGCTTTATCTTATCTGTTGGTATTGGTCAATGTGTTGGTGTTGGTATTGGTGTTTGTTGGTGAGATATTGATTGTCTTTTAGTGTAATGGGTATTATGTATTGTGATTGTGAAATTTTCTGATTGGCAAGCTATTGTGATTGGGGCATCAAGCTTGTGCTTGTCTGTTGAGTGGGAGGGGGTGGATAGGCTGATGGGCTGGGGCCAGGGCCGAGTAAACAATAATTAAAGTAGTGTAATGTGTTGCACATTGCACTGCTTTAATTATTGTGCTACACATAAAATGTGTAATGTGCACAATGGGTTAAACAATATAACAAATTAAAGTAGTATAATTAATGACAAACAAATTAAAGCAATATAGTTTATTGTTACGCTAGACAATAATAATTAAAGCTGTATAATTAAATTAACCAATACATTATAAAAGACAAATAAATTAAATTATGTTAGGCTAAATAATAATTAATAATTTTATAATCAATGAAGCAATATTATAAAAAATTATAATTTATAAAAAAAAAAAAAAAATTAATGAAACAACTAAACAATAATAATTAATAATTTATTAATATTTCAAATGATCTTATAATTTGCGAGTTTTTTTATTGTTGTTATTGTCAATGTATAAAATTTTCTTTTATTAGATTGTGTAATTTATACTTGTTGAGGAACACCCTGGACAAAATTCCTAGAGTCGCCACTGTGTATAGACTTACAATTGTTGTTCATGTTTTTGTTACGTATAATATAAATTATTATTCATTTGACAAAGAGGACTAGTGAGCTTACTTTGGTAGCTGTGTATGATGGGCTTGGATAGGCATATTTGGATTGCTTATTGGGCTTCAGCTGGGCTGTTTAATAAGTCTGAAGTGCCTGTGGGCTGTGTATGGTATGTCTTACGGGCTAAAAGATCTCATGAGGTGGCGTTTGGATTGGGCTGAAACGCTCGTCTGCGTTTTTTTTTTTTTTTTTTTTTTTATATTTCCTGCTCGTACAGCTTTGGGGACAAAGTTATTGTTCATCACTGTTTACGCACTGTTCACAGGACCCACAACCACTTTATAAAAAAAAATATTAAAAATAGGACCCACAATACTATTCACACATTTAAAAATTATTTTGCTACAGTGTTTTTAGTTTTCAATTTCAACAAAAATAAGCTATATCCAAACGGAAAATGACATAATTTTTGTCACAACTCGCCACAAGGTGAGTTATGAGTAGTAGAAATGCATCTCACATGAACCCACAATTACATATTTATCATTCACAACTCATCATATAGCGAGTTGTGACAAAAATTATGTCATTTTATGTGGTCTTAGCATTATTCATGAGATTTGCACGAATAATAGGCAAGTTTTATTTATAAAGGTCCCTACCAAGTTTGGGCGAGGTGCATTTCGAATCGACGTGCTCCGTTGGGTCCTTCTGCAGGCCCGTGGACAAAGCTTGGTTCCTGACCCAAAGGTCCTTTGCAAACCGGATTGGGACATGCTAGGTCCAATCCCCTTTGCTAAGTTCTTTGATTGAGACATTACTAAACCCACTCTAGTTCCAGTCCGTCAATCTTTCTTCATACACAAATCGATAAATAGCCTAACTATCATTGTTCAAATAATTGGAGTACCAATTTAAAGTATGCAAATTTCATTATCAACCCCTCAAAAATAACGAACCAATTTTGGTCATGGGACGTTAGTCTTAGAGGACACTATTTTTCAATTAAAGTTTTGTTTTGTAATTTTTTTTTGCCAATCATACTCACCGCAATTCACGAGTCAACAAAAACAGTATGTGAACTCTTCGACAAGCAATGGATACTTATCCATTAGTTGGGTGGAAAAGGTTGAGCATTAAAAGTGCGAGATTTTTGTTTTTTGGTTTTGTGTGATAGATTTTGAATGATGGAAAATTGAGTTGGTACAGATTTTCCACTCTGCCCACCAAAATCATCTTATTCTTACCATTGGGAGAAAAACTAAGCATTCTCATTTTGCTCGTGTAAAATAATATGTTTATTTTAGTATAAGAACTTATTTTTTCTATTTTACTTAACAAATTTTTCAAAACATCTACTTTAAGTTATTTATCCTAAATCCTATTTCAATCAAGTATAAAAATTTCTTAATTTTTAAATTGTTATCTTTTTTCAAATACCAAAACTATCCTTCACTCTATTCTTTCATCCTTAGGAAACAAAAGAAAGTAAACAATTGAAATGCACAACAACAGTGCTTTTGTATATTTACACAAGTATTGTAGCAAATATGCATTTTTACACAACAAATGTATAAGTTGATGTCAACAGTTTTTTAGATTGGTTGGGATAATTTGGCCCTCATGCCATTAAGTATGAGCTTATGTGAATTCTTTGTTTTATTTGTGTTGATTACAGATTAATGGTGTATGGCACCACTTAGGGTGACAAATCTTGTCTTTGGAAAACAACTTGGATTCTTTACTTATATTATCCATTTAGGAACAACTTATTGAGGTTTTGTCTAAGCGTTAGTTCTTGATGTGGCAAAAAAGTCATAGAGAAAGATTTTCGAGCTACCGTGCATCTAAAAATGTGTTACATTGGAATTTGGTCATGATTATGTAATTAACTTATTATTAAAAATTGGAGAATAGAAAATATTGGGTATAGTTCTATTTCTACCATATGTGTTTGATAGAAAGGATCGAAAAGTTAAATGACTGAGAATAAATTACTATTATGCATTTTATTGGCTTCTTCCCTTCAAATTCATAGTTCCAATGGGTCCCTGTAGTAACCAGGTTAGAAAATTTGTCAAGGGGGGATAAAAATGCATAGTGAATATGAACATTTTTTGGAATCAAAAAACTTATTTGAATAATTTGAGAATCCATATTGTATAAACATGAAATTAATAAATTTGGTATTAGTTTATTTAGCTCATTCAATAGTGTTAACCATATCAACTTACATAAATATAAATACAACTTAAGGGCTTTGTAGCTTAATTGATACCTCCTATTTCTAACAAAGTCGTCTCGGATTCAAATCCTCACGATCTTACAGAATTTCATTCTATAGTTTGTAACTAGCTATAACAATATAATTAAGTGAGTCAATGGTTATAAATTAAAAGTCACATTAGAAAAATAAAAATTTATAATAATATCTATAATCCCAAATAACAAATTATTATCTCTATTCATTTTGAAAGAGAATATAACTTAAAAATGAATGAATTTGGATCGCTACAATATGGTCGGATATGGCAAGTTATGGTAACAATTAGAATATTTTTGGGCTGCTAGCTAGAAGCTAGTCCGCACAACATTTTTAATGAGAGACTATCTAGAATTTAGCTAACAAAGTGCATTTCCTATGCAGAGAATTTGGCTCTTAACAATCCAGTATATATATCCTTAGGTAAAGAGTCTTGTAACCCAGTACGAGAGTTGGGGTTTAAATCTTCACTCCCCATAAATGTAATCACCAAATTGTTAAAAAATAAAATAAAACATTTCTTAACAAATCCTTTCTAAATGAATGATATATTTGATCAGCGTACACAATCATGTCCAATCAAAGAAAAAGAAAATAAATCAAATAATTTGATATGATGCATATGTTGTTATTTAATATTCCAATTGAATCTTATATTTTACAATAAATTAGAGGACAATTGAAATGATATTTAGAATGAAATTGGAGTGCATTAAAAATTTAAAGATACTTGTCATCAAATTATAGTGCTTCTGTTTTTTAAGAGATAGTTTTAAACCTATGACGTCACAAAATGTTTTATTAATTGAGCTAATAGAAACCTACAAAATAATAATATAATTATTAATTCGAAGTATGCTTGACACAAAATTAAAGTGTAACCAAATCTGTGGCTAATTTTTATTTTTATTTTTATTTTTTTGAGAAATTTGTAACTAAACTTTGTTGAGGATAAGTTTATTTCATATTTTATTGTTTTCCTGGAAAAAAAAAAAAAGTTGCAGACAAGTCACATGAAGGAAGAAAACAAGAAATTATAAGGTCCTCATGGTGGACAAGTGATGTGGTCTACCATTCCAGTAAAAATCTTCTACTTATTTAAAATTGTGGAGTTTTAAATAAAAATTAAATACTGACTTAGCAATTTTAAATAGGTGAGAGTCTTTTATTGGAATGGTGGACAAATGATGTGGTCCACCATGAAGACTGTATAATTTCTCGAAGAAAACGTCGGTTCTTAAATTGACTTTGGTGGTTACCCCCAAACTGGGGCTCAATCCGACATGCACGTTATTCAATTTGGTATTGTTTTCCTGAAGTGGAGCCCTTATATGACTTAATTGGGTCATTAATAAATGATCTTCTCAATTAGGATCCTCTTATTACGCAATGACTTGATAACTATTGCTCTTTCCTACTAAGTTTGGTAAGGGTGAGAGAGAGCTGATATAAAATGAAGAGAGTAAAATAAGATTTTTTATTTATTTTTTTAATAATTATTTTGTAAAGGAAAGAAAATAAAATGAAGTGGAATTTTCTATTAGGTCCATTTTTCCCCCAAATGGAGAAGAAAGAGAGAAGAAAATGACACTAAGAAGAAAAATACAAAATCACTCATACTTTTTCTTCATTCTACTTTCAATATAATTTTCAAAGTATCCTTTTTCCTTTGTGTCAATGGTATCTCTTCCTTCCCCCTTTCTTTTGGACACGAAAGTTTGTTGGCTAAAAAAAATAGGCTTTAGTCATTGTTGCAAAGAATTTATGCCGTAACGTAAGGATGGAGTCTCGTGTATAGGAACACTGGACTTGTTGAGATTTTGACGCATGTCAACATCTCTACAGGTCTAGTGCTCCTATGCCCCAGACCTAAGCCAATTCCTATGCCTTAAAAGTATTAAAGTACTACTTATCTTCCTTGTGGCTAGCATAATATGCCAATACAAATCAGCATGTATGATGCCCTAGATTCGATAATGGTCCTGAGAGCATGGCTTGTCTTTGTTTTGCTGATTAGTATTCTTGACAATTTGAAGCTAGCTAAAGGAGATAGTACTGAACATGCTAGAAGAAGACTTGTTGATCAAACTCCAGGTACGTAATTAACCATGAAATCTCAATCACCTTCACTTCTTCGCCTCTCTCTCTCTTTAACCTTTCTTCATGGACTATCTTTTAGTCATGCTTACTTTGACATAAAAATTAAGTTGATGCCTCACCTACTGCGAAAGCAAATGCTTTTGATAATCTCACATTCAATGTGAAAACAGAATACTTATAGTGTAAATAAAACATTTCACATCTAGATATGTAGTTTGTAAAACATTAATTAGTCTTTCTAAAAATTGCTTTGTCACTCTCAAAAGTGATATCAAAAGTAACATTACACATATTCACGCATATATCCATAAGAGCCCGTTTGACCCTGCGATTGTGCGGGCCAAACAAGCGTTCTCAGTGAAAAACGCAAAAACACTAGTGTTTGGCCCCACGATTTCTAATAAATTGCGTTTTCCCAAATGCGAAAAAACAGAGTTTCAAATTTAGAGGTATTGATAGCTTTTTTGTAAACCCCAATTTTAAAACAAAAATCATGTTTTCACAACGCAGTTTTCATCTCAATTCCAAAAATACCATCAAACATTTGCTAACCAAAATACGCAGCACCATGATTATCATTTGGAAATGGAAAGAACTGAAGGACAATATATGCATCTCTCTGTGAACATGAGAATTCTTTTTTACTTTCTCTGGGCAAAGGCTAGCTAGTTCAGTTGTGGTTTAGAAAAGGGGGTTTTGTCTCTCTTCATGGTTCTGCCATTGTCGCTCGGTTGAGGTGGTCAATGGCACGGCCACATGCAAATCAAGGTGTTCATTATACTTCAACAAAAAAAAAAAAAAATTATATATAAAATTATTTTTAAACTAATAGTAGTATATATGTTTTGTCTATCCTACAAGAAGTTATTATTATTATTTTTTTTATTTTTTTTTTACGATGAACTATAAAAAGTTATTGAATACACTAACTTGAGAATTGCAATAATTTAGATTCAACAAAAAGTAATGTAATGTTACATCCACGTCAACGATTACAGACCACACTAAGTTGGTTTTACCCTTTTCATTTTGTTTGCCTGCCCCCTTGTGATTTTGATAAGTTTTAAAGTAACTTTTCAAACTTTGGTCTTATCCCTACCTATTGATCAGTTCAATGTAACCAAGTATTAACCATATCTCTTTTTCTTTTCTTTTTCTTCTTTTAAGGAAAGCATTTAGTACCCCTTTTTAATAAATTTTTTTTATTGAATTTTAATTTAATTTGTTTTTTTTTTAAAAAAAACCCTTAACAATGCAATTTTTTTTATTAAATAATAGAAACAATGCATTTAATACTTTTATTTATTTATTCTTCTTCTAAAAAAATAACATTTGGTAATTAATTTGGTTAGCCTTTTTATACTCAGTGCTTTTATTTTTGAGGAATGACATTATAATCTGATAATTTATTTATTTATTAATTTAAATATACATCAATTATAGTTTTAGATATGTTTTTAAGCATTTTATTTTTTGTTAGTTTTGTTTACTTAATTTTAAAACTCAAATAAACATAAATTATTTTCAAAGTATTAAAATATACCTATATATATTATTAATATTCGTAACCCAGACATATTTTACCATAATTTTTGAAAAATGTCAAAATCTCGTACGTGTACCTATATTGTACTTGTATTTGTGCAACTTAGCAACTCAATATTCTTAGTTCTCATATTATCTATTATTAGTCCTTTTGTTTTTCATTTTCTTAGTAGAAGGAAATTATAAAAATTTGTTTAGTTACTGTGGGGCCCGTAGGCCTGATAGCCTCGGCCCGTCATAAAGCAGGCCCAAGACCCATGCCGAGGAGCACAGGCTATTTTTGAGGGAAAGAGGAGAGCCTATTTTCCTAAGTCCATGCCGAGGATACCTTGTCCTCGGCCTGACAAGGGTGGTTTTGGGAGAGGTTAACCCCAAAGTAAGCTGTCACTATCGCATTGAATGCACTCAACTAACCCCCCTGGCCGCATTAATGGGGAGGTAACCCTTTGGCAGGATAACGTTGGTTAGAGCGAGCCACTTGAGTACCGATAAGGCCTCTGATGGGACGGACAACCAGAAGAAAAGCAAATAGACGATCAACAGATGGAGGCAGGAGATAAGAAGATGAAAACTATAAAAGAAGAAGTAGTAAAGCCAAAGAGAGGGGGGGGGGGAGAAGGAGAAGACATTGAGGCCTCCTCGGCCACAGACCGAGGAGCATTCCCCCATTTGTAAGGAAACACTTAGCATTTTTTGTAAGAGAAAGTTTGTGCGTGGTGATCGACGGCCAGCACCTAAGCCTGTCAACCCACTCTCTATAAATGTATTGTTTGGGCTTTTTGGGCTGAAAACCCAACACTCAATTCAAATTGAGTCCCTACAGTTACATTTTTGTTTGTTTGTTTTTTTTTTATTATTTTTTTATTTTTTATTTTATGTCAATATATTCAAGTTCTCTTTTTAGTAAAATAATTTTTATTTATTTTTTTTTTTTATGTCAAAAATTCCTAGAGCACTAGTTATATATATATATATATATATATATATATTGGTACAATTTGACCACCATCCCATCAGTTAAAATGGTTTGACATGGCTAGGTGCGCTTAACGTGAATTAAATGATCACTTGGAATGATTTAATTAGAGAACCTAAGAAACTTACACCATGCACCCTATTCAAACTTCCAACTCTTTCTCTCTTTTAGGGTGCGTTTGTTTCAGTGTAAAATATTTTCTGAGTGTAAAATATTTTCAGGTGAAAATATTTTCGGGAAAGGAAAATATTTTCAAATGTTTGATTACATTTCAAAAAATGCTTTGGAAAATATTTTCTACTGTTTGGTTGTGTTCTGAAAATGCTATTTTTCTACTAGTTTCTCACATTTTCTCCACCATTTTCTCAGCTTCTAAACAAATTTTATAATAGAAAATTTCAACATATAAACTTAAAACAAACAAAAATCAAAACAAAACCAAACAAAAATCAGAACAAAACCTTTGTTAACACCAAAAGTTTGGTCAACGGAGAGAAGGAGGAAGAGAGAGTGATCGACAAGTGAGGGAAAGGGAGAGGTAGATCGAGAAAGAGAGAGATCGGGCATGGGTGGGTCATGTGGATCGGAGCTCATGGAGGAGGGATCGGAGCTCTTGGATGTGGATCGATCTCATCGATGCTAGGGTGCTGGTGTGCGATCTCGGTGGTGCTTGGATGAACTAAGCACTCACCGTCGCAAGGATGGGACGAGGACGGCGATCTGACTGGCGTGATCGTGGGTTCTACGGCGCTCTCTCTCTCTCTCTCTCTCTCTCTCTCTCTCTCTCTGTCTGTCTGTTTGCGCGTCTGTGAGTCCTTCTTTCTCTCCCTCTTTCTCTCTTTGTGCGTCTTCGGAAATGGTTTGAAGTGAAAATAACAACAAAAAATATTTTACGCTTCTTTGCCCTTATTTTATAGTCAACACTGAAACATTTTTAGTTTGACCTAATTTTCAGTAACAACCAAACACCCACTTTTACGAAAAAGCATTTCCAGAAGTGGTTTGAAGCCAAAACAAACGCACCCTTAGTTTTACCTCATATCTTCCATAGATCATGCATGGGCCATAAAACCAACTGGATTTGTGGCGGTGGTTTAGTGTTTGGTTAGAGTTGGGGTTTTTCAAAAGGAATGGCAGGTGCTTAATATAGTCCACTTTTTATTTTTATTTTTTAAAATATGTTGAATTTCGAATTGAATTATACTAGACTCTATCATATTGATCGGCATCTATGAAATTTTGTATCTCTTTCTTCTTCGGCATAAAATTTGTAGGTTTCATAAGCATCGATTGTGGGGCAACCAATGATTACTTGGATGAAGGCACTGGTATATTTTACAAGTCAGATTCAGGTTTTATAGAAACTGGGACAAAGAACCCCATATCCCCCGAGTACTCTTCAATGGTTTCTCCTAACTATGTACGGCAAATGAAAAATCTGAGAAGCTTCCCGCAAGGAACAAAAAATTGTTACACCTTGAAACCTGGACAAGGCAAAAGCAGTAACTATCTTATCAGGGCTTTCTTTTTTTATGGGAATTATGAAACAAGATTCAACCTCCAAAGTTTGACGTATACGTTGGGGGTAATTTTTGGACCACGGTGGGTTCTAGCGAGTTATATCCTCCATGGGAAACTTTTCCGGATATCATTCATGTTCCCTTGTCTGATACCATATTTGTTTGCTTGATAAACACGGGGTCTGGAATACCGTTCATTTCCGCCTTGGAATTACGTCCTTTGAGTAAGTCCATTTATCCAACTAATTTTGGGGCACTAAGTTTTGGCTCGCGATTAGACATTGGCACCTCAAGTCATATGGGGTTAATCAGGTGAATTAGATATAGTTTTTTTTTTTTCCTTTTTAAATATATTTTTGGTTTTAGACTCTAAATTTAAGAGCAAATAGTGTTATATATACTATAAGTTTTACTACATTAATCTTACAAATTGATGTGTCACTAATTAGAAAAAAGCAATTCAAAATTTAATTATAAAATAATTGAACCTACTAATTACATCAGCTTATAAATTTTATGTTGTCATATGTTTGACTTTTTCCTTTAAGAACTTGGAATTGCGTTTCTGTAAAATTTAACATGACAAATGCTTTTGTCTGTCCTAGGTACGAGGACGATGTTTATGATCGCTTATGGCATTCTCGAAGTACGTTGTTAAACTGGGTTCCAATCAATACCTCCTCAGTTATTAACACTCAGGACAGCAATGATAGTTATCAACTACCAGCACAAGTGTTGAGAACTGCCGTTCAACCACCTAGTGGTCACAATGCCTTAACTTATGTCAGCAGTTATGGAACTAATAATCCATGCAATGGTGATAAATATTATGTCTGCTTTCACTTTGCTGAGATTGCTAAGCCTACGCAAGGCAAGAAGAGAGAATTCATTATTGATGTGGAGGGCGGAAACTACACCTCAGAACCTATAACTCTTGAATACTTAAAGCCGCTGTCCATATGCCCCAAAATGGACAACCATTTGAAGGAAGTTTTAGTTTTTCTATTAATGCAACAACGGAGTCTGGCCTTCCCCCATCCTCAATGCATTTGAGGTCTACAAAGTAATTTCTCTCCCGTACAAACCGACCGACCCAAGCAACGGTAGGTTCAATGAAAAATGTTTAGCTTTAAACTAATCTGAGAAAGAAAGATATATATGATTGTGACAACTTTGGGTTTCTTTCCTTTCATATTCTTTTATCTTGAATGATTATAACCTCGTGATATTTATTGCAAACAATAGTTGCTGCTATCATGTACATCAAACAAACGTACATGATCTCTAGAGACGATTGGCAAGGCGACCCATGTGTTCCACATCAATATTCGTGGAGTAATTTGACATGCAGTTCAGATGATACTCCTAGGATCATTTCACTGTGAGTGCACTTCCAAGACATGTGAAACCAATACAAATTCCATCATTATATTTATTTTCTAAAGAAAACAAATTCCTAGAATATGGATCCATTATGATAGTCCTAGTCCAGCTACAATAGCTGGATTACGACCAGTGGCGGAGCCACACACAAGGGTGGGGGCCAAGGCCCCCCAAAATTTTAAAAAATTAATTTATAGTATGTATATTATTTATATTTTAAAAAATGTAGCATGTAAAAATTGAAGTTAGCTCCCCAAATTTTGAGTCATTTCAATGGTGCTCTTAAAAGAAAGAGAAAGTATACTAAAATCATATAATTTAAGAGGTTTAACAAATTAAGCTATGTAGAAAATGATAAATTTTTGTACATGTATAATAGAAAAAATACATGACTTTTATATACTCATTAAAATTTAGAAGATGATAAATTCCCTTAGTAAATTAATTTATATATGTGTGTGTGTAAATGTTTGTCTTAACTAACATATTTGCATCACAACTTGGCCCCCCCAAACCAAAATTTCTGGCTCCGCCCCTGACTACGACTACCATAAAAATAGCTGGAATTTTTAAAATGCACCATTAAAGAATTATATAAGATGGGCTTGGTCACATTTCAAAAAAATTGTAAATTCTGAAGGTTGGGTTCAATTTAATAGATGAATGCCCCAACATATGCTCAAATGTTTACTTGTACGTACATATCTTTTTATAAATTTCAGAAATTTAAGGGGGAACAAGCTCTTATGTAAGTCTAAGAGGGAAAGAGAAAGAGGGAGAGAGAATATGAAAATACTCTTTCTTGCAATGACACCAACTCTTTAATTCATCTTTGATAAATTACAAGCAGGGACTTGAGCTCAAGCAAATTGATAGGGGAGATAGCGACATCAATCTCCGACCTCACAGCACTACAATACTTGTAAGTAATAATTAAAATCGGATTTTGTTTTGGCATTCAGTTATGCTGTGAGTCCACATGTGGAAAAATGATAACTTGAGTCTTTGGGTTGGGGTGTATCTCAAGGTTCTTAACATCTATATGAATAGGTACTCTTGGTAAACTCTGCATGCATCTACGTACAATTTGAGGTCTAATTCCACAACTTTAAATGGAGCATTTCTTTTAATAATTGAATATCTACCAAATAATTTTTACTAATATATTAATTATTTATACTATTTTTTTATTCACATACAATTTTTTTCTAAAATGCAAAATTATAAATTATATTTTTGTATTTAGCCTGTGCATATTTCCTTTTTAATTGAGAGAAGAAGGGGTATGTATTTCTTTATTATCTAGTTCTATAATTGTTATTACAATCCATAGTGGTGAGGTTGTCATGCCTCTAACCAGTTCAAACAGCAGAGTCAGTGAAGTATCAATATGTCTAACCTGTACATCTAGCTATGTTCCAAAGAAGAGGACAGAAAAAAGAAAAAAGAAAAGAAAAGAAAAATGTCAAATGGACCTATAGTTGCAGTGTATAGGGCACGTCTTAAAACGCAGCTATAGAAAATACGGCTATAGACCAAATAGACCTATAGAGTATAGCCACGTTTTTAGAAGCTATAGCCGTATTTTAAAGACACAGCTATAGGACGCATTCTTTGTAGTGTCTTCTGATTCAAATGAAACATTTCATAACATATTTAAAGCAAATTAAACGATTAATTTGTAAAGTTTTCATTACAACCATGAAATCTTGAAATTTAAAGAACCAAACCAAATATCTCTTCAACAATAACAATGACCGAAATCACCCAAAAAAAAAAAAAAAAAAGTGTTCAATTAATATAAAGGGACTACTCTACTGAGTCCAAATTCTCAAGGACATTTCTTATGTCATTATTCCGAAATAAATCGGTAATCTCAAAGTTTTTATTTATTTTATTTATTTTTTAGGGAAAATAATGGGGTGAGACAACTCTATAAGAATGACCATGTGAATTTGATTAATCGATAAATGTGTTGTGTGAGCGTGTAATGAATCAAGACATTGAATATTTACTAGGTTAAATATATTGGGCTATATAAGTGAATACAAGAATCCGAATTGTACTTGGTTCCAACCAACTTTCACGTGGTTAGATTTTCTAAAAGAAGCTTGATTTTAGGGTGATGTTGGATTTTGGTCACTATGCAGTTTTTCTAGCAATGAAGAAGTTGTTTGGGGATAGACTAGGGTTTCTAGAGTTACGGGAGGTGAGAGTGGCATTAGAGTTTAGTATTTGATGTACACATATTTCCTTTCTCAATTTTCTTAATTCTAATTAGGGGATTGCATTTGAGGGAATACATATTTCCTTTCTCAATTTTCTTAATTCTATTTTTATATTTATTTTTATTTTTATATTTATATTTTTGGAGTGTGACATGTAATCCTTCACTACAGAAACGGCTAAAGAATCCAATATCAAATCAAAGAATCGACAATATAGCTACCCCGAGGTTGTGGAAATAACTAATAGCTTTCAAACCATTGTCGGAGAAGGAGGATTTGGAAAAGTTTATCTGGGCATTCTAAAAGATGAAACTAAGGTCGCTATTAAGTTGCTGTCTCCATCATCAAAGCAAGGCTATAAAGAATTTCAAGCAGAGGTTAGATACATGAGTGCTATATTTTCTTCAATTATTTGAAATGAATAATGCTACATTGCTACAACAACAAAATATTTTGTAATATTTTTACAAATTTTTAATATGACAAATTCTTATTGGTTCTGATCTGATCCATTAATACAGGCACAACTCTTAATGATAGTTCATCATAGAAACTTGGTCTCTCTCGTTGGGTATTGTGATGAAGGTGAATACAAGGCACTCATTTATGAGTACATGGCTAATGGAAACCTACAACAGCATTTATCAGGTATATTAGTATATACTCTCTCCATCCCAAATTTTTTGTCCTGTTTGAAAAGTCAAACTTTTTAAGGGAACATCATTTATTGTCTTGTCTACCTTTTAAATATGTATAAGTTTCCAAAATTATCCTTAAAAAAATTTATTAAAAATTGAATTAATAAATTAATAGGGGTATAATAGGAACATTAGTAAATTAATGACTTTTATTTTTAGAAACAGGACAATATTTTGGGACATCTCAAAATGGAATAGAGGACAAAAAAAATGGGACGGAGGGAGTATATGATAATGTTTACGGTGATTCATTTATGATTGAACAAAAGTATGATAAGTGAAGGAGAAGGCTTTGATACAATTAATTTTCATATATAATTGCAGTTCGTTGGTTCTGTAAAAAATAAATTAAAATTAAATTGACTTTTGTTAAGTATCTTACGAACACGATAGAAAACATATTTAGTACTAACATAATAGATCAATGAAATAAAAAATAAAAATTTTAATTATATTTTTACTCAATCGTTTATGATCTTTTAAAATGATATTATTTGACATTTTCTTATATCCCAAAATTATTTATGATTATTCTATAATAAATTTCAGCGATTTCCTTTTAAATATACAAATCAAAGAGTCTGTTATAAAATTATATGGCCGAATTGCTTATTTCTTAATTAGTTGCTGTAGAAACTAAAATTATAAGTATATGTACAAACACCCTATTAACAAGTTGAACCGCTATAGATTTCTAGTTTTTCGAGCCACAGGCATAATCAATATATATATATATATATATTGGATTTTTTTTTTCTTTTTTGTGGGGCCAGAAAATCAGGTAGCCTTGGCCACTCCAAGCCAGGCCCAAGGGCCCGCGCCGAGGATGCATGAGGGGTCCGAGGATGAAAGCGCGAGGACCGACCCCGAGGAACATATCCGAGGATGGCCCCGTTCTCGGGCATCCGAGACCTCGGAAGAACATGAGCACCACTCCACCAAAGAGGGGACTTCTTGAATATCCGAGGAGGAGAGGGTCTAGTGCCACGCGTCGACGACGGGAGCACGGCAAAGGAGCAAGCCTTAGGTGAGCTGTCACCTCTACATTGAATGCCTCAA
>NW_027069589.1:552917-573883 GCF_002906115.3 Quercus suber | reverse complement strand
TTTTATTTTAATGAGAAATTGTTATATCATTAACTGACTAAATAAAATGTGGAGATTAAAACTTATTACTATTTGTCATTGTATAATTAAAATAAAACAACATGTTGAGTTAAAAAAAAAAAAAGTATCTAAGATAAGCCCCAAAAAAAAAATAATAATAAAAGTTCATCTTCATCGTCTGCAAAGAATAGCAGACTTCAGAGAGAGCAAAAATACAGAAACAGCAAAAAAACAGAAAGAAAGAGAGAGAGAAGAAGAAGAAGAAAAAATGAAGATGCAAGCTCAAGGTCTGACTGCATCTCACCGTAGTTGAGAAGTTTCACAATGGCTGTAACCGGCGATTTCTTTCTCACTTGGCTATTTCTCTTTTCTCTCACTCTGTGTGTTTGGCGAGAATGAAACTTGGTTAAACAAAATGAATGGCTTGTATGCATTCGGAATAAAACGTGTGGAAGGGTTGGTTAAACAAAATGAAAAAAATATTCTTGTAGTTCTCTCCCTCTTTCCCGTTCTTCTTCTTCTTTCTTTTTCATTTTCAATTTGCCCACCGGCTGCGAGAAGTGAGAACTCTTTGACCTTTCCCATTGATTTATACTACTAGCCATGTGCTTTCCTCGCATTACCTTTATGTTTTTCTTTATTTATTTATTTATTTATTATTTTATACTTTTTCTTTTGTTAATCCTTTTTAAAATAACCTTCTCTTTTCTCACATTTTCTTTTAAAATCCCAGGTTACTATTTAGTTACGCATGGAAAATTCAAGCCCATCTACACCTGCTTTCTAAAAATAAAAGCCTAAAACAAGTTTATAACTTTTAGATTAATTATAGTGAGATTTCCAAAAGGGCATATGTTAGTATGAATTAATGATTTTTTTTTTTAATATTTAAATTCTAGCCTTCATCTCTTTTCTATATATTAAGATGATTCAGAAAATTGGTTATGCCTTTAGAAAATATCAAAAATACTCCTAAACTAATTAGATAATCTTTATTCTTTAAAAAAAAAAAAAAAAAGGCTTAAAATTGTAATTCAACAAAAAGTTTAAAAAATAAATAAATAAATAAAAAACCTACCAGAGAAACTTTTTTCCTAAAAATTAGCACGCTCTTTATTTAAATATATCTCACACATGTTTAATAATTTTTTCCTAAAAACTAGCCCACACTAAATCTAGTAGTTTACTCTATTTCAAATCTTAAATTTTAGTTTCTTAAAAATCATTTCCTATGTAACCTCACTAACAAAGATAAATTCAAATTGAAAAATTATATTAAACTTGCTCAACACTTCCCTCAGACCGAACACTTCCCTTGGTTTTTGGTATTTGGTTACCTCATCTAGGTTGGGCCCAATCTAACGAGGAGTGAGGCTCAATTGTCTCTTTAGGATACCTAATGCCTTGTACCTTTGCTCCTCCCTCCTACAATAGGCCATTCGAAAGTTCTTTGTGTTCAAAATGTGGATTATGAAATAACCAAAGTAGTTCTTGCATTACAAAGGAATTTTTTTGCATTTCGTATTGTGTATTATGTATTACATTGTTTGTTACATTATTTCAATTGTTTATTTGTATCTTTCGTTGCTAATTTTTCAGGATATGCTCGACTGGTTTAGCGATTTGGGGCTGTCAATTGTTACTAAACCCATGACGCTTCGTTCTAAGAACCAAGTTATTATTTTAGATGTAATTTTTTTCTTTTTTAAAATTAATTTTGTTTTAACATTTTTTGAGAAACAAACACACACACACACACACACTTAAGGGAGAGGGAAATGAGTTTTAACACAAAAGTACGCCACAACTCCACTCAAAAGTCATGGTAACTTTTAAGAGAGGGTGAGACAAGTTATACTACACACAGCACACTCTTTTAAGCAATGTGGGACAATTACCCATTCTTTTTTTTGATAAACAAACACACACACACACACAAGGGTGAGGGAAAAGGGTTCTAACACAAAAGCACACTACAACTCCACTCAAAAGCCATAGTAACTTTTAAGGGAGGGTGAGGCAAGTTATACTACACATAACACACTCTCTTAAGCAATGTGGGACAATTGTTTTAACATTTTATTGTTTCTAATTTCTATGCATGTTAGTGTATATAGCTATAGAAGTGGAGTATTTATATATATATATATATATATATATCTCAATATTTTCCTTAATAGCCTTCAATATATTTTTGGTAATTCTAAAAACAATTGATTTTTATTCTCATTAAATCACCATCCAAATGTACATATCCTAAAGAGTTAAAATCTCTTTCAGAAGTTAGAATATTTTTATTTAGATATAATTATTTTTTATTAAGTCATACATTTCATGGGCATAATATTAATACCATGTAATAAAATATTTTTGTGGGGTCCGTGGGCCTGATAGCCTCGGCCCATCGTGTAGCAGGCCCAAGGCCCATGCCGAGGAGCACAGACTATTCAGGGCTAAAGTGGGGAAAGTCTCTTTTCCCAATCCACACCGAGGACCTCCTTATCCTCGACCTGACAAAGATGATTTTCAGGAGAGACTAACTCCAAAGTAAGCTGTCACTCTCGCATTTAATGCACTCAACTAACCCCCCCTGGCCGCATTAATGGGGAGGTAACCCCTTGGCAGGATAACGTTGATCAAAGTGAACCATTTGAGTACTGATAAGGCCTCTGATGGGACGAACGGCCAGAAGAAAGGCAAATAGATGATCAACAGATGGAAGAAGGAGATAGGAAGATGAAATCTATATAAGAAAAGCAAGTAAAGTAAAGTGGGGGGGGGGGAAAAGGGAGAAAACAACAAGGTCTCCTCGGCCACAGACCGAGGAGCATCCCCCCAATTGTAAAGAAATTCTTAGTATTTTTTATAAGGAAAGTTCATCCATGGTGATCGACGGCCAGCGCCTAAACCTTTAACTCACTCTCTATAAATTTATTGTTTGGGCTGAATTGGGCTGAAAACCCATTCATATTCAGGGTCAATCCAAATTAAGTCCTTACAATTGGCGCCGTCTGTGGGAAGGATTAGGGTGCTGGCCGGCACACCAGGCAAGTGTTCTAAATTCTAAGTATTCGTTTTATAGTAGGTTGAAAAAAAAAAAGAAAAAAAGAAAAGTATATAGAAGATTTGACAGTAAAAAAAAAAAAAAAAAAATCGAGCCATAACCAATATTTGGCATCAGAGCACATCCTTTGAACTTCCTCCTGACACGTGAATCAATACCCTTAGGCCTTCTCCAGCTTGGCTGCCATCCACAAGTACATTTAAAAAATGTTAGCATTCATAGATCCATATAGTTATTAACAAGCAACATAACCACAACAACATTCAGATTCATGACTTATGAGCAAGTATGTGACAAAACTATTTAACAAGTCATGATCATCCAGTCAAGAACAGATTTAAATAAAATATTGGTCTTAAACCTAAACATTCAGTGCCAAGCAGGAAGACCAGAAATTGGTCTGTTTCAGCTTCAAACCAGAAATTTGTATCATTTTATTATCCTAATCTTCCATTCTATCCTTAGCCGATTAGTTCATTATAATGCAACAACTGCAATAAAATACTAACATATCAAATAACTCAGGAGAAAATATATTGAACAAGCAGAACTTCCTACCAAAGGCCACCAAGAATGTACAGGCCTACTGCTATATATCACGACCAAAACATTATCTATTTCAAGGAAATCCAGATAAAGAGCTAGATTTTCAGATCCCAAGAAACAATATTAATGCATCAGCCCTCGTGGGGAGTCTCCTTGTGTAGATTACCCAAAGCTAACATCAACAACCCTAGAAAAAATAAAGCTAACCAGAATGGAATTCTTTACTTGGTTTTCCACATACAACATTCAAAGAGTTCTACAATTCTGAGCTCCTTTCTTTTCAAAACTGAGACCAAAAAGGTCCTTGATCATGTGAAAAATGATCAAGGAAATGCAGTAAATCACTTTCATCTGGTCCTTAGAGATTCCAGAATGCATGTGAAAGTCTCCATAATCTCTGACATAGGTCGAACAAGATCGCATCATGACTGTTTCCTTGGATCAACTGAAGTTACGGGTGGTCCAACTCTAACCATTCAGGCAATATATGAACTTAGGACATATGCCTTTACCAAAAGAATTATTTGCATTTCAAAACAATCTTTTTCTTTCATAAGTAAATACTTTGTTAGATAGAAACACCCAACCATTTAGGATGAGTCCAAAAGAACAGTCTGAAATTTAAACCCACAAAAACAATAAAAAAGGAAGATGGTCCCAAAAGCCAACATCTGGTCATACAGTAATCTCAAGAAAGAAAATTTAATGGAAAAAAGTGAATGATAAAGAAGGAAAATTTAATGGAAAAAAGTGAATGATCATGAAGGAAAATTTAATGGAAAAAAATGAATGATCATGAAGAAAGTGTGAAATAGCATAACAAATTTCACCATTCTACTGTCCTTTTCAAGAAATAACCAAATCAACAAGCCAACCAATTCAACATAATTTTACACATACTACACCAGTCCAGGTGACTATTCCTTTAAAATGAATTTTCATTGTAAAAATCAACCTAATGTTGTTGTCCACAAATACACAAAATGCAATCCATTGAACCTTCACACACCTTATACTCCTCCAAGTTGTTAATGGTATTACCTCTCAAAGATGTGTAAAAGAAACAGACTTCAAATTTTTCCTTATGCACCAATTTCCTACACAGTCTGACCTCACACACCATTCACCATAATTGAAAGGGAAATTAGTGTATAACAAATGACACAAAAAGAAACAACTGATTCCACTTCCAAATCCTGAATAGCACATTAAAATAAATATGTTTCCAACAATGAGCATCTGTCTCCTATGATTGCACCATATCAGAGGCAAAAAAAGTATCCTTGTAAACCACTAAAAGATGAAATCCTAGCAATGGGTCCTTCCCACATCACATCAAAATCAAACCTGCCCACCACCACCACCCACTACAAACTTGATGAAACACAAAAAGCAATTGCACTGGCTCCATCCACTCTTCTCCACAGGCTCATACCGAGGGATCTTCAAACTTTGCAGAACTCCATTGACCCCAATAATATGTGCCCACAATGTATTATGCTCCTCACAATGATTCAAACTACATGATTTTCTAACACCCAACCCATCAATACTGCTAGGACACACACTAAATACAAATGAGCCATAGGAAATTTAGAACCCTCCACCATTCCTCCCTACATAAAATCCCACTGTAACTTGTATATTCTATTATCATATAGGGGTATAGTAAAAAGGCAAAAGAAATATAGGGTAGATTATACAAGGTGCTCTTCCAAAGTATGATCCTGTAATCCTACGATACGTAAGGTTTCTTCCGGCTGGTTTCAAAATTTTCAAGAATAAAATATCTGCATCTGATATGCATCTGATAAAGATATGGCTACTAGTTTTAAGTTTCTATGCTCCCCCTAACTCTCTCTCTCTCTCTCTCTCTCTCTCTCTCTCTCTCTCTCTCAGTTGTATAAAGGGCAAACGAAAAGGCATCAAACAGCTGTCTAACAGGCATTTCATGTTACAATTTTCAAGAATGAGCATGCATCAAAATATCAAGAGCATCTTTCCCTTCATAGCAAGTACACCCCTAGTGAATTTGAGTCATACAACTAATGTTTTGCATCACCGTCTACTCATTACCTTAATGCTAGGACTTAGACACAGGCCAAAAATAGCTATGCAGGTCTCTAATCTTTAATCTTAAACTCGGATGTACAAGTTTTAAAGACTTGTAAAATGTGCCCAAAGCTGCCATAAATATTAATGGATACAAGTGAAAAATATACATTTGCAGAAAGCATACTATTTGTACTTAAGATTTGAACAAATGGGTCCCCTTCCAATCAATCTGAACATTCTCAAACGATTACATAATCCCAACAAACATTTGAATTAACAATTCAGACCAGAATAACACACACAAACATTAAAATTAGATTAAAACAACAAAAGGGTATGAACAAAGTTGGGCAAAGAGACAACCTTGACAGAAATCTTCCTGTCACATTGTGGGCGCTTGAACTGCTTCACACGCTTCTTAACAATCTTCTTTGTCAGCAAAGGAACAGCCATTGTTTCTATAACATAAAAAACAAAAAACCCATACAAGGTTTATGAATATATCATCAAAATAGTTACAGAGAAATTGAAAATGTTAGAGGAAGATAGAGAGAGAGACTCACGGGTTTTGTGAAGGCTGCTCTGCCACAGGTTCTGAAGAATACAAAGAGAGAAGGCTAGGGTTTTAAGCGATTATATATAGGAAAGAGTCACGATTTGGTGCGGTCAGGATCACTATAAGAAATTATGTTTCGCGTTTAGGCCCAACCGGAAACACTAGACCCTTGGGGGCCTCATCTTATTAAATGGGCTTGAAGAAGGCCCATTTGGCCTCGACCAACAGTAATTATATGGTACATAAATTCTCTAATTTTAATCTAGATGTAATATATATTGTACGCGCCCAAAACCGAAACCCTGTTGGGCTGGGCCTTGCTTGGGCTCACAACTTACTTGTATCGTGGGTTTGGATTTCCTACACTGGGTCGTTCTAAACGCCAAGGCCCAATGGAATAGCTCTCCTCTCCTCGGGGCTCTGAACCGCTTCCTCACTCTGTTTTCTCTCTTCTCCCTACTCTCTTCCTCCTTTTCTCCAACCCCTCTCTTCTCAAAATTTCCTGTATTTATAGTTCAGGGATGGCGAAGAGGTCATTATTATTTTCCAATAAGTGCAACAGGCGGTCCAGTATTATCGATCGTAAGTGGATAGTTAGGTAGTCATGGGAAGTGGTGAGGGTGGCGTTGGAACTTGGTTTCCACCTCCGCGATGGTTCCCGGCCGCGGTGTCTTCCCGTGGCATGACCAATCTGGTACGGGGCGGGGTTTCCCGCGAGCTATGTTAAGACTCGGGAAGGGGTTTCTCCGAGAAGCAATGAAGAGGCAAAGCTTGGGCCCGTGGCAGGCGTGACTCGGGGGTGGGCCGCTTGGCAAAGGGAGATGGGCCTCACGGGCCATATACCCAGGTCGATGTTCGAGGCCCACTACGGGTCGTGGTGTGGGGGCCGTACATATATGAATTTGAAAAGTGGGTTCCAGCTAGTTCAATTGGTAAAATCTCTAATAATTGAATAAGAGATCTGATGTTCAATCTCTACTTACACCAAAAACTTATTGGTATCTTGATCTGATGATAAAAAACTATCATCAGAAATGGACACCATAAATTAAAACTCTCTCTAAAAAAAAGAGAATTTGAAAAATCCAATGATATTGAACAGACCCATATAAACCACCCAAAATCAAATAAAATGTCACCTTTTTTCTGGCTAATGATTGAAGTGAGTTTGAGAGTTCATACGGAAGAGAATCTTAGAGACCAAGTAATAAGGTTCTTAAAACTTCTTATATCTTAAAAAAAAATAAAAAATAAAAAATAAAAAACTATAACTTACGAGGCTTACTAGTTCCAAATTATAATTAGTTACATGCAAGTAAAATATTGATTCTATTCGTTTCAAATTGTAGGCATCTATTCTATTTTAGAATGTCCTAAAATGAAGTTCTCTTTGAAGAGTCAAAAAATAAATTCTTTAATATGTGCCTTACTTTATTTAAAAATTCAATACCCCTCTTTCACTAAAATTTAAAGTAATGAGGGTAGTTTTTAAATTTTTTACCATTTTATGTAAAAGACAATACATATAGGCCTATCAAAATAGGATGGAGGGAGTGTTATTTTGACTAATGTTTTTTATTTTAGTTTTCTTTTCTTTATATGCATTTTAATTTTGTTAAAAACAACAACAAAATGTTTATTTTATTTCCTTATATCACTTAATAAATTTTTAACTTCCTCTAAAGTCATTATATATACACACACAACAAATTTCTCATGTGCATTACATGTGATTGAAACGAATTAGCAATTCATTTAAGTATAGTTCTTCGGTGTTGTAGCCTAGGTTCCTAGTTGAATAGAAATCCATGATTATTTTGATCAATGTAGTAAACAATTTTTTTTTTCTTCTTGAATTAAATAAAAATAAGTTACATGCTCATAGTCTATTTCAAATATATGTAATCTAATATGATTTGTCAAACAAAAATAACCATTTGGTCAATTTTTCTAGCTCTCTAGGAAAACCTAGACGCATGTGAAACCCTTTTACTTGGTTCAACTCTTTTTATTTGGTGCCTCACCAGTAGGGCTTTTGAGAGAGCTTTAAAACATTATTTTGTGTGATTCCTTCACTAGAAAATCCGTGAGTCTTGAATACAATGCCATAGATGAGTTGATAGGGTAGTGGTAATGCTTTAATTTAACGAAACATGAGGATCGGGGGTGAGTTTTTGGGTGCAAATGTGAGGTATCTAGAAAAATTGAAGGAGATACTAAACTCTACTTTGATGCACTTAATAGGGATGTCCAGGACTGTCATTAGAATGCAAAGACTTTGATGTCAAATGCTATGGAACTCAAGACTTATTTTGCTAATTGTTTTTTTTATTGAGTCAAGAGAAAGTATAATGTTGTAGCTCATGCTCAAGCTAAGATTGTTTCGCTCGTTTCCCCTATTTTCAATTGTAATAATTACTCCCTCCCTTCTTATGTGTGGGAAGCTTGGGAGAGAGTTATGTTGATTGTATATTTTATTCCTTTAGTTAGTTAATTCATGGTTTTAAAAATCGGACTGGATCAGCCGATTCAATCAAGAACTGGACACTAATTTGATCCAATAAAACTCTTAAAACCAATATAAAAAGGGTAAAAATCAGAAACCAAGACAAAAAACGGTTTTTTGACCGTACTGGTTTTGAAAACCAGGTTAATAAAATGGAATGTTTGTTTACCCAACAAAAAAATAAAATAAAAGTATCTGAATTGATGGGTGGTACTGTATTTTGCTCTAATGTCTTGAGATTTTTGAACTTGACTTAAAAAAGATATGGGCCTCCTATAAGCCCTTATCCTTTCCAAGTGGATTTAGAGAACCTTCGGCCCAATGATCACCACCCGGCTGCTTTTAAGCTTTTAGCCTTCCACAGTCCACACCATGCCCCACGTGACACCTTCACGAGTCTATTGTGGCTGACCNTTACTTTTCGAATCATTCCTATACCCCATTTTGCTCCTAATTTTCTGTGCATTTAGGAGGGAGTGTATGTGCCCCACTCCCAAGTCAAAGTGTATAGTCCACTTTGTATTTTCTTTAATTCCTTATTCCACTATTAGTGAAGAATATTACTCTATTTTCGTTGATCACTTTTCTCTTTTCCACCTCAACAAACAAACAATGAAAAAAGAAAAAGGTTTCAATATATTATAGTCCTTAAAAATTTAGCCCATTTTAGTCCCAATTAGTTAGAACAATGTAAGTGAGTTTGAACATTTTATTATTTTTGTTAAGTCAAGCTCTATCATTCACTATTGATTGGATTACAACTTCATACATCATACCAACAATAACTAATCTTTATTAGTGACCAATTAGGAAAGTTTGGAAAGAGACGGAACTACCCTAAGGAACAAAAAAAAAAAAAAAAAAAAAAAAAAAAACCCTATAAGAAAGTGGTAAAAGTGTAGGTTTTTCATTTATTTACTTCACTAATTTTATCTAGAATTTTATGTTAGTTTGATTTAGTTAAATTTAATTTTTATTTACATTATCGGTCCTTGTAGTGACTTTGTTATATTTAATTCTATTTATATTATGGTTAATAATGCTTGTAATATTTTTTTTAATGAGATAATTGATAGTTAGGGGAGAGGATTTAAATTGAGTATTTTTATATTTTTTAATTTGAAGTGCAGAAATTTACATGTAAATATAATTGAATGAAACTACCATATATCTGGAAAGACACTTCTCATAAATTGGAGTGTATTGGAAAAAAAAAAAAATACTTGGCTTCAAATTATAATTCAATGGTAAGGACATTTCGTTATATTTAGTTTTAATTAATGTTATGGCTTTAAGACTGCCCCAAGAATAGAAAATTTATAGGTACTCACAGTAATGTGGTGTTCTCTCCTCTCATATTTATAGTGGTATATATAAATTTAATTGGTGGGAATTATTATGAATGTGAGAGGAATGAGCATTACATCACCATGCTTTGAGAGTATCTAATAATTACTTTCCAAGGATGGGTGAGACTTGAAGAAAAAGAAAAGGAAATTTAAATGTGATCAGTTTGTCATTTTAAAATTTGTAAAAACATTACTCCATAATAGAATGGGGGATGAGTTTATTAAAGATAATTTGGTAGCTAGTTTAATTAAAAAGAAATTGCTTAGAAGTTTGCCTCTTTTTTAGATTTTTTTTTTTAATTCTATAATCGATAGGAGAAAATTTGAACTTTAAATGTTTTCGTTGAAATAAGTAGAGGTGACAATCTATAATGCTACGAGGCTCTTGATTTCGAGTGTACTTAAATGCCCCTACACACATGTGAACGCTTGTATGCATGTATGCCAACCTATTATCTATTTAAGTTTGTCTGGAATTGTGAATCAAACCATATGGTTTGGTCCTCCAACTCTGAAATAACAAAAGTTTCTGGTTCCACTCTGTGCATCCCAGTTTTAAACTTTTAATAGTGGGAACCTGCATGGGCAGAGGCAGAGCTGGGTAAACCTACCAAGAAACACAATGGGATCAAAATGAGCATCTATCAAAATAATATTCTAAATTAACTAGTTCCTTCGATGGAAGGTACACGTTGAAATCACAAAATTCCAAATATGGTATAAAATGCTATATGAGGTATTAAATTCGGCATTACCATGAATCTTGTGTTCCAAAAGTATACATTGAATGTAAATGAAGACAGTTTTTCATTACGTGGGCGTGTTCGACATGCATGGTTCTGAGTACAAGTGTATGGACAGTCTCATCCCCATATGCAAGTTTGTCCTCAATGTCTTAAGTATCTCACTTATCAACTATCTAAAAAAAAAAAAAAGTATCTCACTTATCTTCCAATCTTCTATTAATTGCCACCAGCCATAATACTTAATAAAGAGAAACCCCGCATGCCAAGTTTTACTCCACTTCCTTTCCTTTCCTCAACCTTCTCTCTCAAGGACTAACTTTTGATTGCGTTGCAGAGAAACTCTCACTTCATTGTCAACTACTCATGGTAAGCTTGCTCAATGAGTTCTTGAATATTATTTTCTTATGTTCTATCATATTACAACTCTCTTAAAATATTAATCGTCATATATCGTATTAATTATTTGGTAAGAATACCTACAATCATCTTCTTAGATTCTACAAACGTGAGAGTTTTATGGATTGAGTACCATCTTTTATATCATGCCTAATATATGTGACTCTAGTTACTTTCTGATGGTGGTGGGGTTGAAATAATACATCTACATAGCTACCATTAGAGCTATAGGGTTATAGAATATAGAATGGGACCAAAGTTTTCCCCTTTTATAGGGAGAACAATATCACTTGAATACAAAGCCTGTGGTCCATTTTTAGAGTGTTGAAATGAATAAAATTTGGTCACTACTTTGTTATATTATATTATCCTGTACAAGGATATTCTTTCACACTTTCGCTTCTTCTTGCTGTTCTGATTGTAACATGTTTTGATCACTTATTTTTCTTTTCTATCTCCTCAAAATAGGTTCTTGAGATGAGTCCCGAGAGAGAAGAGTATGTGGATTGGAGAGGGAAAAACGCAGATCCCAGAAAGCATGGTGGAGTTAGAGCCGCAAGCTTTGTATGTGGTAAGATATTTCAACTTAGGGGTAATCACACTTATATTGAACCCGATTGGTTAATTTTGTGGTTTTATAATTTTCACCTTGTGTCTGTTTGGTAAAAATTATCTTTACCAACTTATTTTATCATTCAACATATTTTTGGTACTATTTATGAGTCCCACTGTACTATTTCAGTTAATTTTTATTTTATTTACAGTACTTTTAGTAAAAAATTTCAGTTTTAACAAAATAAGCGAATCCCAAACGGACCCTTTATTTACTAGAGGTTTAATTGTGTAATCCTTTCTCATTTCCTTTTTACTTTAATTTTTATTTATATATTTTTTTAAACTTCGGAGTGAATTGTACAAGTTTGGGGACTTTTGAGCTTATTTTGATGGACCCTACACCAAACAAATAAAAAATTTAAAAAAATAAATCAGAAAAAGTTTTTATTCTCCTTTTTACGATAATTTCAACTTTAACAAATAAGCACTACATCTTTTATTCTAACAATGACACATAAAGAGGATGGGAACTACATCTATCTTTATAAACAATTTTTTTTTTTGTAATTTTTTCCTTGTTAATATGATATCCGTAAGTTTTCAAAGTACAAGAGGCTCTTCTTTTTGAAGTAGCTCTCACATTAACTCAATTTTCTTTTTTTAATGGGTGAAACTGTGAAAAAAATTTCAAACCCCTACATATTTGACATAAACCTAAGGTTTTGCAACTTTTTTGTAGGGATCAATTCCTCCAAACTTAACTCTGCTTCTTGAAAAAAAGGTAATTGTGGTAGTGGTAAACACTATTTTTAGAGTTGCAAACAAAATATGGGCTGTTTGATTAGGGACATAAAATTAACTCATTATTATTCTATATGATTTTATCTCTCTTTCATTTTGCATTTTTGGCTTGCTTTCTCTTTGATCTTGTCAACATAGTACGCTGTAAATGAGTCACAACCATCATAAAATCAGTTGGAAAGTACCTTTAAATTAGATAATGGAGTAGTATAGCAGCTTTGTTCTATCATCCGTGTGTTGATTCTTCTCACTCACGCAAATCACGTAGATGTGAGAATGAGACTTATTGATTTAACTTAACAATGCTGTAATTGCACCTCATTTTTGTGTGTGCAGTGTGGAGGTATTGGAGAATTTGGTTTTCTTATCAATGCCTCAAACTTTGTTGTATACTTTCTGATGTCTATGAATACAAACTGCTGAAGCTTCAAACATGGTGACCAATTTTATGGAACCTTTTTCTGCTCACGATATTTGGTGGATTCATTAGTGATTCATTCATCACAAGATTCAAAACCTTCATCTTCTTTTGTTCAATTGAGTTGCTGGTATGTTATCCTTCAACTCTGTCTTTTCTTGTTTAATTTCTGTTCACATGGTCACGTGGTTTAAGGAATTGAAAATTTGAAATAGTGCAAGACCTTTTCTTTTTCTTCTTATGTGTATGAGTTATTGTTACCAAAGTTTTCTTTTAGGTTCTATCTTATATGCATGATTTTAGTTGGGTTGTTACCAAGTGGCACCTTAATTAGCTAAGGTGGAATAAAAATTCACTCACCCCCAATTATAGTATGTTATGTGTCTGATTCCCCTCCTCCTATTTTGGACTTCATTCACTTTACATGGAAACAAAAAAGAGACATGTGGCAAGCTGTAATTAGCAGAAAATAAAATGAACAATTTATAGTGGAATAGAGCATTTTTATTCACTAATGTGCTAAATGTAGCCAAAATGTTTGGTAATACAATGTACAATGTAAATTAACCTACCTAGCCAGATGGGATCTTTAAATCTTTTTATTTCCATCACAAATGTTGGCTACCAAATTTTGCATCCATGCAATGTTTTGTGCATCAAAAGTCAAAAGTTTTTCATAGCTCGACATATATAAACTATTAAGATGACACCATTTTTGTAGGGACTAATCTTACTGACAGTCCAAGCTCATGAACCACATTTACATCCAACCATGGGTAGAAGGCCTTCTGGGTCTCAAGCAGCCATTCTTTACGCTGGGCTCTATGCTATGGCCTGGTGTTGGTGGTGTTAAGGCCACCTTGCCTGCTCATGGGGCTGATCAGCTTGACCACAGCAATCAGCGACTCATCTCTGCCTTCTTCAACTGGTTTTTCTTTTCCCTATGTACTGGTGGCCTCATATCTGTAACTTTGATGATTTGGATTGAAGAGAACCTTGGTTGGAATTGGAGTTTTCAGATATCGGTGATAGTCTTGAGTGTGACCCTTTTCATTTTCACCATTGGTTTCTCATTTTATAGATACAAACTTCCTGGTGGAAGTCCATTATCAAGGATCTTTAAGGTAAAGCAGAAGTTTGTTATTATGGTTTCAACTTTCAATGGACTTCATTCACATGTTAGAGAATACTTTTGTCTAAATTATAAAATTAAAATTTGGCAAAAATGCAATTTACATGGCTAACTTTGCTTAAAAATCTTTAGTCATTTAAGTCTGAAGTTGGCATTTTAGTCAATTAACTTTACCTCAAAATCATTTTAATCTTTAAGTTTGAAAATATCATTTAATCTAGTAATTTTATCCAAAAATCATTTTAGTCCTTTAAGCGTGCGTTTGGGAATCGATTAAAAATTAAAATTATTTTACTATTCAGCTTATTTTTACTACCATTCATGGCCCACTACACTTTTGTACTATTTATGGCTATTTATACTATTTCAACTAACTTTTACCTTATTTACAGTATTTCAGTAATAAGTTTTCAGTTCAACAAAAATAAGTGGTATCTAAACACACCCTAAGTTAGTCTTTTTGAGTGATTTTTTAGCAAAGTTACGCAGACTAATTAAGTGAGTTTTTAAAAGACTCAAATGATTTGGGCAAAGTTTAGAGATTTGTTATAAAACTAAAATAACAAATTTCAATTTAAAAGATAAAATGATTTTTGGACAAACTACCAAACTAAAATGAGCAACTTCAAACTTGAAGGACCAAAATGATTTTTGGGCAAAGTTAACATGTGTAAATTGGATTTTGCATTAAATTTCTATTTATAATTTATTTTTAATTCAATCATTTAAGTTTTATTTATTTATTATTTTAATTTCAGACCTTCAACTTTCATCCATTTGGAATTAGTCTTTTCATTCAATATACACTGTAAATTATTAAAATTAACAGTGAGATTATATGGAACAAGATGAAATGATTAAATTGAGAAATATATAAGTTAAAAGATGAAATTAAAAATTAAAAAAAAAAAAAAAACCTTGAAGTACTGAATTAAAACAATCAAAGTTAGAGTGTACAATTTGTAATTTAGTCAATAAAAATTGAATTTTTTTTTCAATTACTTATTATTATTATTATTATTATTATTTGGCTTTATTTTGTGTCCAGGTGTTTGCTTCTACAGCTCGAAACTGGAAATTATCACCAATAGAGAGAGTGAATGGACGATCACATAGCAAGTTCAAGTAATTAATTAATTTTTCCTTATTCTTAAATTAGGTGATTTGTGCGTACCTTGCAAGTACTTGACAATAATGAAATTCATCACTAACTTCGCACAAGTACCTTGACATGAATGAAATTTATTACTCACTTCCCATAAGCACAGTTGTGTGCATGTGCACACATAAACACGATGTTAAGTGGACCTAATTTGCCATGAATGATGAATCCTATAAAATAAAATAAAAAAATAAGAAGAAAATATCTTTTAAGCCCACTTCATTGAATGGGCCTTTTATAATATACATTGAATCATTTCACCAATTCATGTTAAGTCTTCTAAAAAAAATCATTAATTCCTTCTAAGAGTTTTTGGTGATCTAAATTCTAATATTACAATTTGGTAAACAATGTTATCATTAAAATATAAATGATCTATTTTTAATTCAAAACATGTCAATTTATTTGAAAATATCTTTAAGTCTATTATGATCATTCATATTATTTTTTATTTTTAAGAGAGTTTCCACCTATGACGTTCACTTCTGATGATACTCTTTATCATCAAACCAAAACACAAATCAGATTTTTGGTATAGGTAGGAAATGAACTCCAAATCTCTTATTCAACCATCAGAAACAAGATTGCATAAAAATTTAACTAATATTAAAGATAAACTTACCATAAAAGGAAAAAAAAGAAGCCAAAATAAGAAAAAAAGAAAAGAAAAGAAAAACACTGTGTACTTTTAACGTGATAGTCACTTAGGTTAAAGGTTGGTGTTTAAATTTAAAAAAGAATTTCATGTACGTACAAACAAGGCTAAAATAGAATTCTATCTCAACCAATTTATATTCTGGATAAAAATGATTGCATTTATGTAGAAGATAAACTTGCCATGAAAGGGGATAAAAAAAAGCCATAATAAAGGAGGAAGCAAAATGATACTTTTCGAATCATTCCTACCCCCCATTTTGCTCCTAATTTTCTGTGCATTTAGGAGGGAGTGTATGTGCCCAACTCCCAAGTCAAAGTGTATAGTCCACTTTGTATTTTCTTTAATTCCTTATTCCACTATTAGTGAAGAATATTACTCTATTTTCGTTGATCACTTTTCTCTTTTCCACCTCAACAAACAAACAATGAAAAAAAGAAAAAGGTTTCAATATATTATAGGTCCTTAAAAATTTAGCCCATTTTAGTCCCAATTAGTTAGAACAATGTAAGTGAGTTTGAACATTTTATTATTTTTGTTAAGTCAAGCTCTATCATTCACTATTTGATTGGATTACAACTTCATACATCATACCAACAATAACTAATCTTTATTAGTGACCAATTAGGAAAGTTTGGAAAGAGACGGAACTACCCTAAGGAAAAAACAAAAAAAAAAAAAAAAAAAAAAAAAAAACCCTATAAGAAAGTGGTAAAAGTGTAGGTTTTTCATTTATTTACTTCACTAATTTTATCTAGAATTTTATGTTAGTTTGATTTAGTTAAATTTAATTTTTATTTACATTATCGGTCTCTTGTAGTGACTTTGTTATATTTAATTCCTATTTATATTATGGTTAATAATGCTTGTACATATTTTTTTTATGAGATAATTTGATAGTTAGGGGAGAGGATTTAAATTGAGTATTTTTATATTTTCTAATTTGAAGTGCAGAAATTTACATGTAAATATAATTGAAATGAAACTACCATATATCTGGAAAGACACTTCTCATAAATTGGAGTGTATTGGAAAAAAAAAAAAATACTTGGCTTCAAATTATAATTCAATGGTAAGGACATTTCGTTATATTTAGTTTTAATTAATGTTATGGCTTTAAGACTGCCCAAGAATAGAGAAATTTATAGGTACTCACCAGTAATGTGGTGTTCTCTCCTCTCATATTTATAGTGGTATATATAAATTTAATTGGTGGGAATTATTATGAATGTGAGAGGAATGAGCATTACATCACCATGCTTTGAGAGTATCTAATAATTACTTTCCAAGGATGGGTGAGACTTGAAGAAAAAGAAAAGGAAATTTAAATGTGATCAGTTTGTCATTTTAAAATTTGTAAAAACATTACTCCATAATAGAATGGGGGATGAGTTTATTAAAGATAATTTGGTAGCTAGTTTAATTAAAAAAGAATTGCTTAGAAGTTTGCCTCTTTTTTAGATTTTTTTTTTTAATTCTATAATCGATAGGAGAAAATTTGAACTTTAAATGTTTTCGTTGAAATAAGTAGAGGTGACAATCTATAATGCTACGAGGCTCTTGATTTCGAGTGTACTTAAATGCCCCTACACACATGTGAACGCTTGTATGCATGTATGCCAACCTATTATCTATTTAAGTTTGTCTGGAATTGTGAATCAAACCATATGGTTTGGTCCTCCAACTCTGAAATAACAAAAGTTTCTGGTTCCACTCTGTGCATCCCAGTTTTAAACTTTTAATAGTGGGAACCTGCATGGGCAGAGGCAGAGCTGGGTAAACCTACCAAGAAACACAATGGGATCAAAATGAGCATCTATCAAAATAATATTCTAAATTAACTAGTTCCTTCGATGGAAGGTACACGTTGAAATCACAAAATTCCAAATATGGTATAAAATGCTATATGAGGTATTAAATTCGGCATTACCATGAATCTTGTGTTCCAAAAGTATACATTGAATGTAAATGAAGACAGTTTTTCATTACGTGGGCGTGTTCGACATGCATGGTTCTGAGTACAAGTGTATGGACAGTCTCATCCCCATATGCAAGTTTGTCCTCAATGTCTTAAGTATCTCACTTATCAACTATCTAAAAAAAAAAAAAAGTATCTCACTTATCTTCCAATCTTCTATTAATTGCCACCAGCCATAATACTTAATAAAGAGAAACCCCGCATGCCAAGTTTTACTCCACTTCCTTTCCTTTCCTCAACCTTCTCTCTCAAGGACTAACTTTTGATTGCGTTGCAGAGAAACTCTCACTTCATTGTCAACTACTCATGGTAAGCTTGCTCAATGAGTTCTTGAATATTATTTTCTTATGTTCTATCATATTACAACTCTCTTAAAATATTAATCGTCATATATCGTATTAATTATTTGGTAAGAATACCTACAATCATCTTCTTAGATTCTACAAACGTGAGAGTTTTATGGATTGAGTACCATCTTTTATATCATGCCTAATATATGTGACTCTAGTTACTTTCTGATGGTGGTGGGGTTGAAATAATCACTCTACATAGCTACCATTAGAGCTATAGGGTTATAGAATATAGAATGGGACCAAAGTTTTCCCCTTTTATAGGGAGAACAATATCACTTGAATACAAAGCCTGTGGTCCATTTTTAGAGTGTTGAAATGAATAAAATTTGGTCACTACTTTGTATATATATTATCCTGTACAAGGATATTCTTTCACACTTTCGCTTCTTCTTGCTGTTCTGATTGTAACATGTTTTGATCACTTATTTTTCTTTCTATCTCCTCAAAATAGGTTCTTGAGATGAGTCCCGAGAGAGAAGAGTATGTGGATTGGAGAGGGAAAACGCAGATCCCAGAAAGCATGGTGGAGTTAGAGCCGCAAGCTTTGTATGTGGTAAGATATTCAACTTAGGGGTAATCACACCTTTATATTGAACCCGATTGGTTAATTTTGTGTTTTATAATTTTCACCTTGTGTCTGTTTGGTAAAAATTATCTTTACCAACTTATTTTATCATTCAACATATTTTTGGTACTATTTATGAGTCCCACTGTACTATTTCAGTTAATTTTTTTTATTTACAGTACTTTTAGTAAAAAATTTTCAGTTTTAACAAAATAAGGCGATCCCTAATAATAAGGTGATGAAAAACTAAAACAATCACATCAGCTTATGCAAAAATCATTATCAATTTTAAAATAAGAACTTATTTTTTTTATTTTAGCTAAGTATTTTTAAAGTACTTATTTCTAATTATCCATTCTATACCCTATTTCATTAAAATATCAATTTTCTTGAAATTTTTAACCATTTCTCTATTCACATACAACAATCACCATCCATTCTTCCTTCACTTTGGGAAACGGAAAAAAATAAAAAAATTGTTTTGCATATAAAGCTATAGTGATTGACTTGTATATTTGCACAAACACTATAGCAAAATCTCATTTTACATAACTGGTTCATAAGATGTTTAAAATAAGAACTTTAAAAAAAAAAATAGCTAACTATTTTTAAAACACTTATATCGAATTATCCATTCTATACCCTTTTTCATTAAAATATCAATTTTCTTGAAATTAATTTTTAACCATTTTTCTATTCACACACAACAATCATCATCCACTCTTCCTTCACCCTTGGAGAACGGGAAAAAAATGTTTTGCATAAAAAGCTATAGTGATCAACTTGTATGCAAAATCCCATTTTACATAACCGGTTCATAATTTGATGTTGGTGATTATTGAGTTTATTGGCAATATTTTCGGTTTGGAAAAGGTTTCTTTCAAACAATTTGGAGAGAAACCCTTTAAGATCCTCCTATCTTTTTTTATTGAATGTGAATTTTGAAAATCTAACCATTAGATTGCATCTTATTATATTCTAAGTATTTGCAAAATTTCAAGAAGATCAAAGATCAATAGCTATATCATCAATCAAATATTTAAATTTCAAGTTTTTATAGTATAAAATTATGCATAAAAAATAAATTTATTGATCAAATAGTAAATTACATCCAATTTGAATGGAATTTGACATGTATATTAAGAATATAAAGAACATGCAATCCAACGGTGAGATCGATTTTCAAAATTCACATTTAATAAAAAAAATTAAAACTTTCCTCTAAGAAACCTTGTCCTTTGGTTTTATGCTATTTTAGCTTGTGTGAACTTGCCAAATATACATAAAATTAACTACTGGGGCATATGGATCTAGACAAAAGCTCTTTCTTATTTTTATATATTTTCAAGAAAAGATGAATAACTATATATTATTTTCATAATTTATTTGGTTTATTTCTTAATTTAACTTTTAAAAGCTTGAACTATTTACAGATAGAACTGTATAAATGCTAAAGCCAAGAACATCACACTTCTGTTTACGATATTTTGGAAGAGATGACTTCGTAAGCTTCTTATATATAGTTCTTACAGAGCGTGTACTCACCTTTGGATGTTTCTCTGAAGAAACATTTGACTACTAATGTATACAATTTCTTATCATCTCTGCGTGCATGGTCTCTCAAGAATATACAATTTCTTATCATCTGCGTGCATGTTCTCTCTCTCAAATGGAAGCAACCAGTACTCAACCACCAACCCAAATGATAAAAATAAACAAATTAAACACATTCGAATAATCAAATCACAAAGTGTCACTTCTTAGCTGTACACAAAACACCCCCCTCAGACTAATATTTCACTCTATGCATATAGCAGTGAGCTCCGAGGACATTCATATTCAGGGAAGGCATCATTCATACCAAATTAACTCCTAAATTTTTTGAAATTTAGAACAGGATGCAATTAATTTGGTCTTAAATTTAAATAGCAGTTAATTTGGTCTCTACTATTTTTAACTTGTAATCAATTTAGTCCCTACCGTTAACTTATTAACAGAAAATATCTACGTGGCAAATAGTTTGTCTAGTTGACATATCTAATATCAAAATATTAAATTAGATGCTGATATATCTAATTTTAGTGGCCACATCAGCAATTACATAAAAAAAAAAAAAAAAAAAAAAAAAG